>NC_039247.1:17413289-17660822 GCF_003368295.1 Carassius auratus | reverse complement strand
TTGGTGTGTTAACATATGTGTACCGATTTTTGTACATGTACGTGAAACATAGCTCAAGGCGCACTCCGTTAAAGTGTAATACGCCTCCGTTGAAAGTGTATAGGTGCGTATTGAGCCATTGCCACACTCGATGGATATTGGCCTTCAGATCTGTCCAGGCCAGGACCCTTATCACACAAGTGAAGTTTGGGCAAGATCGGACATTTTATGCTCTGAGTTATAACATCTTTTATTCCCATGGCGAGACATTGAACCTTCATCACGGCGCCATGGACACACCTTTTAACAAAAACAAGATCTTAACAACTAAACTCACACAGGTCTTTAGATTAGACTGACCACAAAAAGACAATTGATGTCATAAAAATTTCTAGGAGTAGTTTGTCGCAGTGTAAAATATGTAACTTCCTGTGCCAATGGTAGTATAGGTGGCGCTATGACTATAACTGAATATTGGCATGGAGATCTGTCAAGGTCAAGAGTCTTTATCCAACATGTGAAGTTTGGGGCAGATTGGACATTGTATGTCTGAGTTACAGCAACTTCCTTTTTCATGGCGAAACATCGAAATTTGTCAGGCCGCCATGGACCCGCCCTTTAACGAAACCTCAAGTCCTTCGCAATTTATTATCGCAAAGGGCTTTAGATTACACTGACCAAGTTTGGTGTTGATCTGAATAAATCTCTAGGAGGAGTTCGTTAAAGTACAAACCCCTGAAATGGCAAAAACAACAGCAATTTTGAAGGGAAAATTCAAAATAACCGACTTCCTGTTGGGATCCGGATTTCGTACCAAGAGACTTTTTGTAGGTATTGGAGTGTTACATGTGTGTACCAATTTTTGTACATGTACGTGAAACATAGCTCGAGGCGCACTCCGTTGAAAGTGTAAAGGTGGCGCTATAGAGCCATTCTGCCACACCCGGTGGAATATTGGCCTGAAGATCTGTTCAGGCCAGGACTCTTATCACACATGTGAAGTTTGGGGAAGATCGGACATCTTATGCCTGAGTTATAACATCTTTATTCGCATGGCGAGACATCGAACTTCGTCGCGGCGCCATGAACAAGCCTTTTAACGAAAACTCAAGATCTTCACAACTGAACATCGCACAGGCCTTTAGATTAGACTGACCACAAAAAAGACATTGATGTCATAAAATTTCTAGGAGTAGTTCGTCGCAGCGTAAAATATGTCACTTCCTGTTGCCAATAGGTGGCGCTATGACTATAACTGAATATGGGCATGTCAATCTGTTCAGGTTCGGAGTCTCATCAAACATGTGAAGTTTGGGGCAGATTGGTCATTGTATGTGTGAGTTATAGCAACTTTATTTTTCATGGCGAATCATCGAAATTCGCCAGGCCGCCACGGACACGCCCTTCAACGAAAAGTCAGGATCTTCGCAATTTAACATCGCAAAGGCCTTTAGATTAGGCATACCAAATTTGGTGTTGATTTGAAGAACTCTCTAGGAGGAGTTCGTTAAAATACAACACATGGAAATGACCAAAATTACACAAAATATGCTCATAATATTAAAATAACCGACTTCCTGTTGGGTTTAGAATTTCGCTCCAAGAGTCTTTTTTTGTAGGTATTGGTGTGTTTACATATGTGTGCCAATTTTCCGTGCATGTACGTGAAACATAGCTGGAGGCTGTTGATTTTCTTTGGTATAGGTGGCGCTGTCGAGCCATTTTGCCACACCCTCTTCTGAATCCTATATCAGACGAAAATTTCACCAGGTTTGACGAGTGTGCAAAGTTTCATGACTTTTTGAGCATGTTAAAGCCCTCAAAAAATGCGATTCATTCGGGAGAAGAAGAAGAAGAAGAAGAATAATAATAATAAAAAACAAAGCAGATACAAGAGGGTCCTCGCACCTCGGTGCTCGGGCCCTAATTAAAGCTGCAAGCAGCGATGAACGGGCCCTCGCACCCCGGGCTCACCGCCATCGTGTTGCTCTAGTAAAAAAGGTGAACGTTGAGAAATATGCATTTAATGTCCTAATATAAGTGGAATATATCAAAGTATATCCCATATATGTGCCAATCTTACCGTTGCCAGCAGGTGGCCGCTATCATTATAATGGAATATTGGCCTACAGATGTGTTCAGGCCAGGACTCTTATCAAAACATTAGAAGTTTGGGGAAGATTGAACATTTTATGCTTGAGTTACAACAACTTCTCTTGCTGTGGCAAGACATCAAATTTTGTCATGGCGCCATGGAAACGCCCTTTAACAAAAACTCAAGATCTCCAAAAGTTAACATTGCACAGGCCTTTAGATTAGACTGACCACAAAATATATGTTAATCTTAAAAAAATTATAGGAGTAGTTTGTCGCAGCGTAAAACATGTCACTTCCTGTTGCCAATAGGTGGCGCTATGATTATAACTGAAAGTGGGCATGTAGATCTGTTAAGGGCAGAAGTCTTATCTAACATGTGAAGTTTGGGGCAGACTGGACATTGTATGTCTGAGTTACAGCAACTTCCTTTTTCATGGCGAAACATCGAAATTTGTCAGGCCACCATGGACACGCCCTTTAACGAAATCTAAAGATCTTCGCAATTTAACATCGCAAAGGGCTTAAGATTACACTGACCAGGTTTGGTGTTGATCTGAATAAATCTCTAGGAGGAGTTCGTTAAAGTACAACCCCTGAAAATGTCAAAAACAACGCCAATTTTGCAGAGAAATTCTAAAAAACCGACTTCCTGTTGGGATTCGGATTTCGTACCAAGAGACTTTTTTGTAGGTATTGGTGTGTTACATGTGTATACCGATGTTTGTACATGTACGTGAAACATAGCTCGAGGCGCACTCTGTTGAAAATGTATAGGTGGCGCTATCGAGCCATTTTGCCACACCTGATGGAATTTTTGGCCTTCAGATGTGTTCAGGCCAGGACTCTTATCACACATGTGAAGTTTGGGGAAGATCGGACATTTTATGCCTGAGTTATAACATCTTTTATTCCCATGGCGAGACATCGAACTTCGTGACGCGCCATGGACACGCCTTTTTAACGAAAACTCAAGATCTTCAAAACTTAACATCGCACAGGCCTTTAGATTAGACTGACCACAAAAAATACATTGATGTCATAAAATTTCTAGGAGTAGTTCATTCGCAGTGTAAAATATGTCACTTCCTGTTGCCAGTAGGTGGCACTATGACTATAACTGAATATGGGCATGTCAATCTGTTCAGGTCAGGAGACTCATCAAACATGTGAAGTTTGGGGCAGATTGGTCATTGTATGTCTGAGTTATAGCAACTTCCTGTTTCATGGCGAATCATCGACATTCGCCAGGCCGCCACGGACACGACCATTAACGAAAACTCAAAAGCTTCGCAATTTAACATCGCAAAGGCCTTTAGATTAGGCATACCAAACTTGGTGTTGATCTGAATAAGTCTCTAGGAGGAGTTTGTTAAAATACAACGCATGGAAATGGCAAAAATGACACAAAATTTGCTCATAATATTAAAAATAACCGACTTCCTGTTGGGTTTAGAATTTTGCTCTAAGAGACTTTTTTGTAGGTACTGGAGAGTTACACATGTGTACCGATTTTCATACATGTACGTGAAACATAGCTCGAGGCGCACACCGTTGAACATGTATAGGTGGCGCTGTCGAGCCATTTTGCCACACCCACTTCTGAAACCCATATCAGATGTAAATTTTCGCCAGTTCTGAGGTGTGTGCAAAGTTTCATGACTTTTTGAGTATGTTTAGGCCCTCAAAAATGCGATTCATTTTGGAGAAGTATAATAATAATAATAATAATAATAATAAACGGAGCAATTCCAAGAGGGTCCTCACACCATCGGTGCTCGGGCCCTAATTAAAGCTGCAAGCAGCGATGAACGGGCCCTCGCACCCGGGCTCACCGGCAGCGAGTGGCTTTAGTAAATAGGTGAACGGTGAGAAATATGCGTTTAAACTCATAAATATAAGTAGAATATATCAATGTTTATTCCATATATGTGCCAATCTTCCTGTTGCCAGCAGGTGGCGCTATCATTATAATGGAATATTGGCCTTCAGATGTGTTCAGGGCAGGACTCTTATCAAACATGTGAAGTTTGGGGAAGATTGAACATTTTATGCCTCAGTTACAACAACTTCTCTTGCTGTGGCGAGACGTCAAATTTTGTCATGGCGCCATGGACACGCCCTTTAACAAAAACTCAAGATCTCCACAATTTAACATTGCTCAGGCCTTAAGATTAGACTGACCACAAAAAATACATTAATGTCAAAAGATTTCTAGGAGTAGTTTGTCGCAGCGTAAAATATGTCACTTCCTGTTGCCAGCAGGTGGCGCTATGACTATAACTGAATATGGGCATGTAGCTCTCTTAAGGGCAGAAGTCTTATCTAACATGTGAAGTTTGGGGCAGATTGGACATTGTATGTCTGAGTTACAGCAACTTCCTTTTTCATGGCGAAACATCGAAATCTGTCAGGTCGCCATGGACATGCCCTTTAACGAAACCTCAAGATCTTCGCAATTTAACATCGCAAAGGACTTTAGATTTAACTGACCAAGTTTGGTGGTGATCTGAATAAATCTCCAGGAGGAGTTTGTTAAAGTACATCCCCAGAAAATGGCAAAAACAACGCCAATTTTGCAGAGAAAATTCTAAATAACCTACTTCCTGTTGGGATTCGGATTTCCTACCAAGAGACTTTGTGGTAGGTATTTTGTAGGTATCTACCAATGCATTTACTAATGTTAAAAAATGAGACATTATTTTAATTTGTTACCAAATCCTTAAGTAATTAAAAGTGTTTTGTTATAAATTTATTGACCTATAAGCATTTGTGAAATAGTTCTGCTTGCATCACAGCTTGGTCGTCATCTGTGAGCTGAACAGTTTTAACTGTTACATCCATGAGATTATATAAATTCAGATTAATGTCAATCACAGGGTGTCAGAGGTCAGTATCAAATGAGTTTGAAATTATGGACCCACTTTATATTAAGTGGCCTTAACTACTATGTACTTACATTTTAATTAATAATTTAGTACAATGTACTTATTGTGTACATACATGTTTTTACATTGTACTTATATTTAAAAAAAAAACTACATGTAATTACATCTGTATTTAATTTCTGTAATTGCATTTATAAATACACTGTTGACCCATACTTTACACCTTAACCCACCCTTAAACTTACCCATACCTCCAACCCTCTCCCTAACCTTACCCCTATCCCACCTCAATAGCAGCAAAAGTGTTTTAAAATACAATATGAACACAATAAGTACATTGTGCTTATTTTTTTATGTAAGTACATAGTAGTTAAGGCCACCTAATATAAAGTGGGACTAAAATTATTATTTGCAGCACAAATAAGTATTTTTAGAATTTTTTTTAATCACTGAAACTGTCAGAAAAGGATAAGGCCTAAGAGATTTCTTAAGCTGTAATGAAAACAGCACAATTAGCAACAACAACAAAAATCTGGTGATTAAAGAGATGTTTAAGTCCCTCTCTCTCTCCCTGTCTGTCTGCCACTCAGCTCATGCCCATCCCCCACTCACACTCACTCACACACACACACACACACACACACACACTCAGTCAGCACACATACATTCCTCAAACAGAGGGACAGAGTGAGATGAGATGTCTGACAGTTTTTTAATTTTCTTTTAATCATACAGTGTCGTAAAGTCATGAAACTATGCATATTTCCTCAGAATGATTTGATCTCTGTATGAGAAAATGCTTTTAAGTGTTTGGAAGCTGCAATTTAAAAATACAAGACAGTTAATGATTCCTTTTTTGACTGTCATTTCAAAAAATCACCACGACAAAACCGTTCAAGCTAACCAAAATCTGTTTGCAATTTAAGTTCCTCAATGTTTTTGCAACATGTAGATAAAGTTTGGTGAGTATAGTGAACTTTTCCTCTGAGGAGTATGGATTAAATCACAGCTCAATTTTTTTTCAAAAATCCATATTCAAATCAAAATAGCCGACTTCCTGTTGGTCGTAGCTGATAACTGTGATTTAGAAAGTTGTCCGTCTTGATAAGAACAATATACGTACCGAGTTTGGTGTCTGTAGCTAAAACTAACCCCCCCACTTTTGACAAAAGGTGGCGCTATAGAGTGCCTCTTCCACGCCCTTGTAAAAGCTTTTTCCATTGTCTAGCTATCAATAATACTGATATGTGTTTTGAGTTTCATGTAAATCTGAGGTTGTTATCTGCCTCAAAATCACCATAACAGAATATTCACGTTTGACACGTTGCCATGGCAACAATATATAAGATATCAATATTCCCACAACAGGTTTACATCGGCCATGTTTTGGCATTATTCTGATGAAGTTTGAAGCAAATCGAGTAAAAATAAGATGCTGAATTCAAAGCATTTTGAAAATGACTCAATTTCCTGCTGCCAGTTGGTGGCGCTATAACGTTGACTCTTAATAGTCACATATATACGATCGGTATCATACTTCGAACAAACCGATGAAGTTTGATCAAACTCAGGTAATGTATGTGGATGTTATTAGGCATTTCCTGTTTCTAATTTTTTGCCCTAAATTCAACGCCACGCCACGGGCAAACCCTTCGAGATATCAAAAATCCCCTCGCAATTTTTCATCCCCAATGTCTTGAGATCATTTTCACCGAGTTTCGAAGCAAACGGTTGAAAGCCCTCAGAGGAGTATTTCAAATTCCAGAGCATGCTTTTTTTAAACAGCCCTGAATAGCTGACTTCCTGTTGGGCGGAGCCTATGACATAGAGTGCAAAAGTTGTTCAGCTCAATGAGATCTATAAGTGTACTGAGTTTCATATAAATACATGCAAGTGTGTGTGAGCTATGGTTCAAGGTTTCTGACTGTGTTCCAGGGGGCGCTGTAGAGCCCCTGTGCCACGCCCGGGTCCCAGCCTCTGTGGCGTCCTGATGGCCGCAGGTTCCAATGTGTGTGCCAATTTTCAAGAGTTTTTGAGTATGTTAAGGCCCCCAAAAACCCCCGGAAGGTTCATAAAAAATAAAAATAATAAATATAGCTGCAAGCAGCGATGGCGGGCTCAAGCCACCAATGCCATCGCCACCCCGGTGGCATCGGGTAAACTGTGCCCAGCGGGCACATGCATTCACAATATCCCTTTGGCAGAGAGGTTTTAAAGGATATGGCAGTTAAAGGGTTAATCCGAATCATCTAGACTTTAAAATCACATTCACAGAACAATATATATATATATATAGTAACACTTTACAATAAGATTTCATTTATAAACATTATGTTAACATGAACAATATTTATATAGCATTCATTCATGTCAGTTAATATTCCAAACTTAAACATTAAAAAATTGTTTTATTGTGATTTTTTTTCCAAGCACATTTTACCAATTCCAAACCATATCAATCTTAATAACTACCATTATTTTTTATTTAATCATTTATGAGTGCTATACAATAGTCCAGGAAAGCTGGAAGAGAAAAACTCCTTATATTCATGTGTGCAGAATTATTAGGCATGTTTTCTTTTACAGATGAAATGCGCTAAAAAAAAGAGTTTTAACTCAAACTGTTTTAACTCAAAGTCGAAAATTATAACACAAATGCAATACAGAAATGGATAAGTTAAGACTTGACCATTGTACAAAAATGCTGACTGGGTCATGAGGTCAGAAAAGAAGAAGAAAAAAAAACAGGTCAAGAAGAACTGACAAAAATAATTGCAAAATAATTAGGAATTAATGTGAAGATTAATTTTTAGTAAATTCTGCAAGACAGACTTTCAGGAAAGGAGGTGGAATAAAATTGAGCTCCTAAATCTTAATCCCGGATTCAGGAAAATATATTCCTCAAACCATCGGACAAGAGGAGGTGGTGCTGGTCCTTCACGAGTCACTCTAATCTGTTCATAAAGCCTATATATAAAGCCTTAATATATAGTATTTCACAATACTTCATGGTATTCTAATTAAATATTTTTTTTTGAATCTTAGATCTCTCAGAACCTGACACATTGTAATTCTGAGACTCCAGGAAAGTGGCAGTTCTGTAAAATGTTGGCGCTGGAGGCTAAATGCTCCCTGATAGTTTCACACCTAATTCACTTAACACACACACACACACACACACACACACATTACCCACAGTGACAGAGGGACAGAGTGACATCAGATGTATGATCGTTTTTTAATTTTCTATCATCCATATAGTGTTGTATATTCATGAAACTATGCATATTTCCTCAGAATGACTTGTCTTCTATGTGTACATTTTTTTGAAGTGTTTAGAAGCTGCACTTAAAAAAAAATAAAAGACATTTACTGGTTACTTTTTTACTGTTATTTCAAAAAATCACCACAACAAAACCATTCAAGCTATCCAAAATTCATCCGCACCTGTTCTGTAAGATTAATTCTTTAAACAGTGGTAAAAGAGGATGTGGTGCTAAACCTTCAAGAGTCACTCAAAACGTATCTGTCCATAAAGCCTATAAAGAATTATTCTTAATATACAGTTCACAATACTTCAGCTTGTTATTCTAATTAAGTGAGGGTCATTTTATCAGTAAAATACATAAAATTCATATTATTTTTCTCTGAAAGATTTCTATAAATGATTTAAATCATACTTGTTTCTACAATAATTATTTAAAAGTAATCCTATAGCTCCATCTGGTGGCCATTATTGGTACTAAGAATTGCAAGCTTGATTTATAAGTTATGATAGTTTTAATTTTATGCTGGCTCTTGAAAATGATAAAGCTATGAAACTTACTGTGCTTCCTTCAAATGATGACTTCTATTTATATAAACAAAAATTATGAAGAGTAAGAATGAAAAATGTTAAAGATATAGTAAAATAACTATTGCATTTTTTTTGTTACTTTAATAAATCTCTATGGCAACACCATTTAAGCTATCCTAAACCCATTCACAATTTAACATGTCAGTATATTGGCATCATGTTGAAAAAGGAGTATGGAGCAGTATGAGGAGGAGTATGAATTCATTTACAGGCTGATTTTATCATAAATCCACAATAAAATTTCCGAGTTCTGTATCAATCTGTGTGGTTGTTTGTTTATTTTTATCTTTTATTTTTCATAGGAAGATAACTGACCCTTTACTCTCCTTTTTAATAAATGTGCTTATAAACCAAGAACAAGCTATTTATAGCTGTATTTATAAACTGCGTACTACTGACTATTAATATTGGGACAATGCTTTATAAAGCATGAACTGACTATTTACTTTTTGAGTTTTAAATTATTATTTGCAGCACAAATAAGGTTTTTTAGGATTTTTTAAAATCCCTAAAACTGTCAGAAAAGGATAAGGCCTAAAATTACTATAGTGGCAAAATGTATTTGTTTTTATAACTATAATGCATAAACTATGAAATTATACAAAATGTATAAAAAAGTACAACAGTTATTGTTTTCAAATGCTTTTTATTTATTGGAAAACAATAACAATAATTTTTAGGGGGGATTTACATTTAAAAAAATTAGCCTACTGCAATCATTCTAAACAGCTTGAATAAAACCTGTTAATATTTATTATAGACCACTGTAACTGTGTATAATCTAACAAACAAGTTTATTATGAAAATGGAAGTGTGTACACCAAATAAATTGGACGATAAAGAAAATATAATAGTCAATAGTATAGTAGAGCATGTTTTAGGTTTTTTTTATGCGTTTAGATGCAGAAATGGACAAATCAAATGTAAAATAAAATTGAATTGATTTAATTAAATATAGATTAATTCTTGTTAGAGCAAAATAATAAATAAATAAATAAATACTTACACACATTAAAAAAGCAGCCAAGATGAATGAGCTTTATTTTTTATATAGATTAAAATTGAAGACAGAAGCAGCTGGTATATGCGGTCACTTAATATTAAAATCCGATCCACTTCAGATTTATTTCTCAACAGTTTATGTTCACGTGGCTGTTTTCGTTTATATTAGCCAAGCAATTATGTATTTTGAAATAATCTTGTCCGTGATGTGTCCGTTCTTACGACGAAAGGCAGAATCCTGCAGCTCGAGAGATATATGTTATTCTGCCAGTCGCGCTTTCAAACAGTCTTGCGCACATAAACGGGTCACAAACACCTGTATTTAGCTCGTGTTGTGTTATAATGGGTGTATTGTGTGCATTTGTGGCAATAATTTATTTTAAAAAGCTCTTAAACAAGAATAAATTCGTTTGTTTTGAACTTGTGACACTGTGCGCGCTGATCGGAGGCAATGATTTCAGATAGACAGCCGCGAATATTTCATTTTCACACAAACAGTTCAAAAACATCTTAATTTAGCTCTTGGTGTGTTCTAATTGGTGTATTGTGTGATATCGCTGCAATACTTTATTTTTAATAGCTATAAAACAAGAATAAACTCGTTTTTTTCTGAGCTCATCATTCCACATGCTCCTGCTCAGAGCGGTGATTCATCTCTCATGTTTCTCACGTATCACTGACCACACATCAATTATTAATGAGCCCTGACCTGATAATAATCATATATGTTGGTTTAGCTTGTCAGTGTGAATTAAATCCAAGTATTTATTTGTATTTTAACCGATTTAAAAGTGAAACCAAAAGAGAGTCTCCTCCCTTTTTTAGTCCGGTAACTGCACCTGTAGGGGCGCATTTTCTCTGAGACAATGGAAGTCTAAGCACACACACTCAAACAGATGGACAGAGTGAGATGAGATGTCTGACAGTTTTTTAATTTTCTTTTAATCATACAGTGTTGTAAAGTCATGAAACTATGCATACTTACTCAGAATAACTTTTTTTTCTGTATGAAAAAAGGTTTTGAAGTGTTTGGAATTTAAAAATGAAGGAAAATTAATAATTCCATTTTTACTGTCATTTAAAAAAATCACCACGACAAAACCATCCAAGCTATCCAAAACCCATTCACAATTTAAGTTGTTTAAAATGTTTTGGCATCATGTAGACAAAGTTTGGTGTGTATAGTGTTACTCTCCTCTGAGCAGTATGCATTAATTCACAGCTAAATGTAAAAATAAATCCACATTCAAATCAAAATAGCTGACTTCCTGTTGATCGTAGCTGATGACTGTGAATTAGAAAGTTGTCCGTCTTGATAAGCACAATTTATGTACCAAGTTTGGTGTCTGTAGCTAAAACTAACCCCCCCACTTTTGACAAAAGGTGGCGCTATAGAGTGCCTCATTCACGCCCTTTTAAAAGCTTTTGCCATTGTCTAGCTATCACTAATACTGATATGTGTTTTGAGTTTCATGTAAATCTGAGCTTGTTGTCTGCCTCAAACTCACCATAACAGAACATTCAAGTTTGACACGTTGCCATGGCAACACTATATCAGATATCAATATCCCCACAACAGATTTACATCGGCCGTGTTTTGTCATTATTCTGATGAAGTTTTAAGTAAATCGAGTAAAAATAAGATGCTGAATTCAAAGCATTTGGAAAATGACACACTTCCTGCTGCCAGTTGGTGGCGCTATAACGTTGACTCTTAATAGTCACATATATACAATCAGTATCATACAACGAACAAACCCATGAAGTTTGATCAAATTCAGGAAATGTATGTGGATGTTATTAGACATTTCCTGTTCCTCATTTCTCGCCATAAGTTCCACGCCTCGCCACGGGCAAACCGTTCGAGATATCAAAAATCCCCTCGCAATTTTTCATCCACAATGTCTTGAGATCATGTTCACCGAGTTTCGTGGCGAACGGGTTGAAAACCTCAGAGGAGTATTTCAAATTCCAGAGCATGCTTTTTTTAAACAGCCCTGAATAGCTGACTTCCTGTTGGGCGGAGCCTATGACATAAAGCGCGAAAGTTGTTCAGCTCAATGAGATCTATAAGTGTACTGAGTTTCATATAAATACATGCAAGTGTGTGTGAGCTATGGTTCAAGATTTCTGACTGTGTTCCAGGGGGCGCTGTAGAGCCCCTGTGCCACGCCCGGGTCCCAGCCTCTGCGGCGTCCTGATGGCCGCAGATTCCAATGTGTGTGCCAATTTTCAAGAGTTTTTGAGCATGTTAAGGCCCCCAAAAACCCCCGGAAGGTTTAATAAAAAATAAAAAAAATAATAATAAGAATAATCCTTAGAAGAACAATAGGGCTCTTCGCCCCTTCGGGCTTGAGCCCTAAATATAGCTGCAAGCAGCGATGGCGGGCTCAAGCCACCAATGCCATCGCCACCCCGGTGGCATCAGGTAAACTGTGCCCAGCGGGCACATGCATTCACAATATCCCTCTGGCAGTGAGGTTTTAAAGGATATGGCAGTTAAAGGGTTAATCCGAATCATCTAGACTTTAAAATCACATTCACAGAACAATATATATATATATATATATATATATATATATATATATATATATATATATATATATATATATATATATATATATATATATATATATAATATATTTATTTAGTAACACTTTACAATAAGATTTCATTTATAAACATTATGTTAACATGAACAATATTTATATAGCATTCATTCATGTCAGTTAATATTCCAAACTTAAACATTAAAACATTGTTTTATTGTGATTTGTTTCCAAGCACATTGTACCAATTCCAAACCATATCAATCTTAAAGCTGCGGTAGGGAACTTTTGACGCTCTAGCGGTTAATAAACAGAACTGCTCGCGTCTTGCGGAAGAACATCGTAGCCGGAACTACTTCTCTCTGTTTATGTCTATGAAGAATCACAAAGGTACTGGGTTACTCCGACGCGGTATCCCCGAAGCAATCTAAAATAGTCAGAATATAAACACTTATTATAGGTGCACCCTAGTGATTCAGGACAAGCTAAAAACACGGTTTGGAAAATGGATTCATGGTGTACTCGCTTATTATGTTCATTTTTCTACATTTTGAACACAAACAAAGTTACGGACTGCAGCTCTGATTGGTTGTTTTTTACCGGGAGCGCATGACTTTCTGCAAATGGCAATAGGAGCACTGGGAGGAGCCAGAGGAGCTTGATTTTTTCACAGATTATATGTTTCATATTCTACTGTCAGGACATAATGACAGGTTTAATAAATACGTAAAAAAATATTTTTTTACAAAAGTTCCCTACAGCACCTTTAATAACTACCATTATTTTTTATTTAATAATGTATGAGTGCTATACAATAGTCCAGGAAAGCTGGAAGAGAAAAACTCCTTATATTCATGTGTGCAGAATTATTAGGTATGTTTTCTTTTACAGATGAAATGCGCTAAAAAAGAGTTTTAACTCAAACTGTTTTAACTCAAAGTCGAAAATTATGAAATACCCATGAGAAATATCAAACACAAATGCAATACAGAAATGGATAAGTTAAGACTTGACCATTGTACAAAAATGCTGACTGGGTCATGAGGTCAGAAAAGAAGAAAAAAAAACGGTTCAAGAAGAACTGACAAAAATAATTGCAAAATAATTAGGAATTAATGTGAAGATTAATTTTTAGTCAATTCTGCAAGACAGCCTTTCAGTAAAGGAGGTGGAATAAAAATGAGCTCCTAAATCTTAATCCCGGATTCAGGAAAATATATTCCTCAAACCATCGGACAAGAGGAGGTGGTGCTGGTCCTTCACGAGTCACTATAATCTGTTCATAAAGCCTATATATAAAGTCTTAATATATAGTATTTCACAATACTTCATGGTATTCTAATTAAATCATTTTTTGCAATCTTAGATCTCTCAGAACCTGACACATTGTAATTCTGAGACTCCAGGAAAGTGGCAGTTCTGTAAAATGTTGGTGCTGGAGACTAAATGCACCCTGATAGTTTCACACCTAATTCACTTACACACACACACACATTACCCACAGTGACAGAGGGACAGAGTGATATCAGATGTATGATAGTTTTTTAATTTTCTATCATCCATATAGTGTTGTATAGTCATGAAACTATGCATATTTCACATATTTCCTATGTGTACATTTTTTTTAAGTGTTTAGAAGCTGTACTTAAAAATAAATAAAATAAAAGACATTTACTGGTTACTTTTTTACTGTTATTTCAAAAATACATATTATTTTTCATTGAAAGACTTCTATAAATGATTTAAATCATACTTGTTTCGACAATAATTATTTAAAAGTAATCCTATAGCTCCATCTGGTGGCCATTATTGGTACTAAGAATTGCAAGCTTGATTTATAAGTTATGATAGTTTTAATTTTATGCTGGCTCTTGAAAATGATAAAGCTATGAAACTTACTGTGCTTCCTTCAAATGATGACTTCTACATATATAAAAAATTATGAAGAGTTGAAATGAAAAATTTTAAAGATATCGTAAAATAACTATTGTATTTTTTTATTTTACTTTAATAAATCGCTATGGCCACACCATTTAAGGTATCCTAAACCCATTCGCAATTTAACATCTTCAGTATATTAGCATCATGTTGAAAAAGTTTGGTGTGAACTACTTATGTCTTCTCGGAGGAGTATGAATTCATTTTTACATGCTGATTTTATCATAAATCCACAATAAAATTTCTGAGTTCTGTATCAATCTGTGTTGTTGTTTGTTTATTTTTATTTTTTTTTATTTTTCATAGGAAGATAACTGACCCTTTACTCTCCTTTTTAATAAATGTGCTTATAAACCAAGAACAAGCTATTTATAGCTGTATTTATAAACTGCTTACTACTGACTATTAATATTGGGACAAGGCTTTATAAAGCATAAACTGACTATTTACTAATGAGTGCAGTTATTATAAAGTGTTACCAATGCATTTACTAATGTTAACAAATTAGACATTATTTTACAGTGTTATTAAATCCTTTAATGACTTATAAGCATTTGTGAAAGAAGCTTAGTCTTGATCTGTGAACTGAACAGTTTTACTGTTACATCCATGAGATTTAAAAATGTAGATACATGTCATGTCACAGGATGGAATAGGTCAGTATCAAATGAGTTGAAATTATTATTTGCAGCACAAATAAGTATTTTTAGAATTTTGTTTTTAATTCCTGAAACTGTCAGAAAAGGATAAGGCTTAAGAGATTTCTTAAGCTGTAATGAAAACAGCAATGTTAGCAACAGCAACAAAAAATAACAATTTAAAATACATTTTTTTTCTGGTGATTAAAGAGATGATTAAGTCTCTCTCTCTCTCTCTCTCTCTCTCATTGTGTCTGCCACTCAGCTCATGCCCATCCCCCACTCACACACACACACACACACACACGCACTCAGTCAGCACACATACATTGCTCAAACAGAGGGACAGAGTGAGTTGAGATGTCTGACCGTTTTTTAATTTTCTTTTAATCATACAGTGTTGTAAAGTCATGAAACTATGCATATGTCGTCAGAATGATTTGATCTCTGTATGAAATTTTTTTTAAGTGTTTGGAAGCTGCAATTTAAAAATACAAGACAATTAATGATTCCCTTTTTACTGTCATTTCAAAAAATCACCACGACAAAACCGTTCAAGCTAACCAAAATCCATTCGCAATTTAAGTTCCTCAATGTTTTTTCAACATGTAGACAAAGTTTGGTGAGTATAGTGAACATTTCCTCTGAGGAGAATGCATTAAATCAGAGCTCAATTTAAATATTCAAATCAAAATAGCCGACTTCCTGTTGGTCGTAGCTGATGACTGTGAATTAGAAAGTTGTCCGTCTTGATAAGAACAATTTATGTACCAAGTTTGGTGTCTGTAGCTAAAACTAAACCCCCCACTTTTGACAAAAGGTGGCGCTATAGCGTGCCTCCTTCACGCCCTTTTAAAAGCTTTTGCCATTGTCTAGCTATCACTAATACTGATATGTGTTTTGAGTTTCATGTAAATCTGAGGTTGTTGTCTGCCTCAAACTCATAATAACAGAACATTCAAGTTTGACACGTTGCCGTGGCAACGCCATATTAGATATCAATATCCCCACAACAGATTTACATCGGGCGTGTTTTGTCATTATTCTGATGAAGTTTTAAGTAAATCGAGTAAAAATAAGATGCTGAATTCAAAACATTTTGAAAATGACTCACTTCCTGCTGCCAGTTGGTGGCGCTATAACGTTGACTCTTAATAGTCACATATATACGATCGGTATCATACAACGAACAAACCAATGAAGTTTGATAAAATTCAGGAAATGTATGTGGATGTTATTAGACATTTCCTGTTTCTCATTTCTCGCCATAATTTCCACGCCTCGCTACGGGCAAACCGTTCGAGATATCAAAAATCCCCTCGCAATTTTTCATCCCCAATGTCTTGAGATCATGTTCACCGAGTTTCATGGCGAATGGGTTGAAAACCTCAGAGGAGTATTTCAAATTCCAGAGCATGCTTTTTTTAAACAGCCCTGAATAGCTGACTTCCTGTTGGGCGGAGCCTATGACATAAAGCGCGAAAGTTGTTCGGCTCAATGAGATCTATAAGTGTACCGAGTTTGATATAAATACATATAAATACCTGTGTGAGCTATGGTTCAAGATTTCTGAAGGTGTTCCAGGGGGCGCTGTAGAGTCCCTGTGCCACACCCGGGTCCCAGCCTCTGCGGCGTCCTGATGGCCGCAGATTCCAATGTGTGTGCCAATTTTCAAGAGTTTTTGAGCATGTTAAGGCCCTTAAAAACCCCCGGAAGGTTTAATAAAAAATAAAAAAAATAATAAGAATAATCCTTAGAAGAACAATAGGGCTCTTCGCCCCTTCGGGCTTGAGCCCTAATAAGAAGAATAATCCTTAGGGGAACAATAGGGCCCTGCGCCCATTGGCTCGGGCCCTAATTATGTAGCAGCACAGAACAATAAATCAGTGCTAAACATTGCAGTACAGCTAACCAATACAACAAAATACTAATCATATCAATCTATATAGGCAATTTTAAAAAGACGTGTTTTCAACAACTTCTTAAAACTGTCTAATGTGGGAGCATTTCTAACAGTAACACACAGCAAAATCCCCAGTGTTAATTTAACACTCTTGAGTGTGGACTCATATAAACACTAAAGCAGTGTTAAAAGTAACACTGAAGCAGAGTTGAAGTTAATGAGATAATTAAGAAGTTAATTGAGTTATGATTGACCATTATTGAAGACACCTGATGTTAACAAGCAGAATCACCAAACGAGAAAATCACAATTTGTGTGTCACCATTATAGTGGTCAATGTTTGCTTTAGTTGGGATCTTGACCCTTCAGCTATTATCTTTAGATTTTATGTGGCTGTGGTGACTGAATTATATCATACAGACGGACCACAGCAAAGGCAATCATGTGTGTCATTAAATGTGATTTGAGCTATTTGTTATAGAGTGACCTGAATGCCTGAGTTTAAGTTTTTTTACTGCATACATAAATTAAGTGAAAAAGAAAAGTAAGCAACTCAGCATTTCTGACATAGTATGACATGTTTTTAATAGTTAGTTCTACGTAAAAAAGTAATCTTTTGTTTGGACACACAGACATCAGGAATCAGCGTGAGCATCACAACAACGGTGACCATCAAAAAAGCATGTTGTAGCCAATAAAAACTCATCCATGGCTCCCATCATGCATTGCGGCATGAATAAATTATGAGCTGAACTGTCTTTTTAACTTTTTATTCTAACTATATTTTACTTTTGCTGTTTTTATGTTCATTTTTAGTATCTAGTTTTGTGATGTTCAGAGTTGGTCTGTTTATCTGAATATGTTGTTTGTCACCGTTGTTGAGATTCATTCGCTGATTCTTGTTATCTGTGTGTGCCTAAAATTAAAATTCTTTAATAATAAAAAAAAAAAAAAAATCAGAATCACTTGCAAGAGATACCTACAAAATGTATAGAAAATAGACTTTTTCATTGTGGAATCAAAGCTGTGACAATCAATAATGGAAGTTTTACTTTGAGAAAACACTGTAAATGAGTTCAGTGAATCATGTCAAACAATGATTACATTAAAACATAATCATCAACACGCAATGATTTTTGCTCTTGGTTTGACAAATAAACTTTAAAAGTAAAAAAGTTACAAGCCAAGATCCCAGCTAAAGCAAACACTGAACACTATAATGGTGATACACAAATTGTGATTTTATCGTTTGGTGATTCTGCTTGTTAAAATCAGGTGTCCTCAATAATGCTTAATCATAACTCAATTAACTTCTTAATTATCTCATTAACTTCAACTCTGCTTCAGTGTTACTTTTAACACTGCTTCAGTGTTTATATGAGTCCACACTCAGAGTGTTAAATTAACACTGGGGAGTATTAAATTAACACTGGGGATTTTGCTGTGCAGGAAGTGCATTGAATAACCTAGGTGAGGCAACAGAGAAAGATCTCTCCCTCGTGGATTTTAATCTACGAGGCTGCCTAAGAGTAAAAGACTCAGCAGAAGTTAATGAGCAGGGACAGATATAAAAAGGAGCTATTCCACGCACAGCTTTTTAAGTAAAAAAAAAGTGAGAAGCCAGTGCTATAAAGGATGTCTGTGTTATGCTGACAAGATGGAGTATAAGTAAGAACATATGCTTCTGAATTCTTGATATACTGTAATGTAGCCATTTAATAGAATTAGCAGATAGACCAACAAATAATGCATTACATTTATCAATCCTGGAAGTAACAATTGTGTGAATAAGCCTTGCAGCATCAGGCAGTGTGCAGGGAAAGGTCTAATTCAGGCAATGTTTCTAAGGTGATGGAATGCAGATTTTGTGTGAATCTAATGGGCATAGAAAAATCACACTGAGGAAACGATCATGAGTTGGTGGAACTATGGTATTACAGTATTGTCCGTAATCTAATAAAAACTGCTACCTGTATAAATAGCCTCTGGTGTGCCAATGAGGAAAAATACTCTGTTTCTGAACCGTTCAATTTAAAAAAATGATGGGTCATCCATATTTGTATTTCCTGCACACTATCAGAAATAATTTTGAAGTAACATTGATATAGGTCTTAGAGCTGATATAGATCTGAGTATCATTAACATAAAAGTGGTTCTCCCAAGTCATAGTTCCTAACAGATCCCTGAGGAACACCATGACAGATCTGTCCAAGGTCCGATTTGTTGTTTCCCAACACAACAAACTGGGAACAATCAGTAAGGTAGGATTTCAACATACTATTGAAAATTTGAATATCAGAGAAATTTGTTATTTGATGCATCTAACTTATCACATCCAGGCTTTTTAAGGAAAAGTGTAGTAGCTGCAACCTTAAGGGCTTCTGGAACAATACCATTAGTAAGGGAGGTGTTAACAATGTTAAGAATGAGGGGACTTAAGACACTCGTTATGAACTATTGTTGGGATATATCCCTATAGGGTCAAGAGTAGTTGTGTTCATCACCATCACTAATTTCAAAATAAAATCAATAGTAGCTGTAACTGTAAATTAATAATAACTACATATTAATTTGGTAGAAAGTAAACATTTTCTACGAGGAATAAAAAAGGCCAATTTATGACAGAATTGATACAAATTTAGTGACATAGGATTTACCCTGCTCATTTCAGGTTGGCACTAGACCAAATATTGCATTTTAATCATTATCTCAGGTAATTTGTCACAGTTAAATAAACATTTAAATAGATTAAAAATTGCTATATCAAATATTTGCTGCTGACAATTTTTTTCACCCTAAAATAACATTTGGTAGAACTTGAGGGTGAATAAACTATGACTGAATTTTCTTTATTTTTGTTTTTGGCAAACTAACTCTTTAGTCAATGATTTGATTAAACAATGATGTTTTTAGATTGCTAGACGTATTTATTAAATTTTGTATCCAACCTGCTGGGTTTATCACGAGTCCAACTATAATCATAAATGAAGCAATCAGGCTAGAATAGACCTTAGTCAGGTTAAATAATGGCATGTCAATATTACTTGAATAAATATGTCTTTGAAAAACTTGTGGGGAATACAATTGAGGTATACTTTGAACATTACATTCTATATAATAGCATGCACTGTATGATGAAGGTCTGTATAAATACCAGTTTCAAATGCAAAAGGAGTTTTTGTCTACTGAAAGTTTACATGTTACAGTTCATTTATTAATTCCTATACAGTTGATCTTGACCCATTTAATATGGTGAATGGATAAGGTTGTTCAGGTATCTGATGATGATTTGGTGCACATTTTGAGTGATCATATGTAATGCACTTGATTTAACTTGTCAGCTCTTTAGTATAGAGATGGGTCAAGTAAGGGACATGTACAAATGTCCAGTTTTAGGGCTGTTAGATTTGGGCTGATTTTCTGTGTCAGTTTACCAAGCCTTAATGTCCATCTGTTAACAGTCAACACAGATCCATGCTTGGATGCCAAACTTATGCCATAAAGCAGCCAAAAAAGTGAGTAACCACTTTGTCGTTAAATGCAATGCAATGACATCATCTGCACTCACTGTTGCTTATTAAAGCTGTAGGGGTTTGCTGAATTTTGGGGTTTGCTTATTTGTTGAATATTAAATATTGTTTGTCTGTTCTGCAGATGTTACAGTGGAGTGGAAATTGTAGTTAAATATATTTGCCCCATTAAATAAACTCTGTAATTACTCAGTCAATGAATGTTTAAGACTTTTCAGGACAGAGCTCACAATGCAGTTAGTAGCACATCCAGGACGTATATGATAATTTTCACATGTGATAATTAATTAATTAATTTTATAGCACTAACTGATTCTGTAAGTTATATTGTATTTTCTATCCCAGTAGAGAAAGTTATTTACTTTCTTTATTCACATTTATGTAATCTTTTAAAAAGTTTTTTATGCTTAAATTTCTTTCACACACCTAAGAGCCCATAGATAATAAGTGATATTTGCAATAGGACATATTCATAGAAATCAAACACTGAATACATTAAAGGTAGGATATTTCAGATTAGATCATAAAATAATTACACATGAAGAATTCTGCTTATTGGAACTGTCAAAGTGATTTAGGTGATTTACTGACTAGCCAATTGTGGTGAATATTTCTGCATGAATATTTCCACAATATAAGTCAACCAGTGTCTTTTGTGCCAGTTTCCTGTACCTTGTAACATTCTGTTCTCTCTATTCTCATATTAACAATTTCAGATCAAATCATTTAATTACAAATCTGGTAAACTTGTCATGTAATGAGAGAATAATGTACATTCAGCTGGTGATTATTATAAAAGAACCCCCTGGGCCTTCAGCATTATACGAGACTGATCACTCTGTCAGGTTTATTTGGAGCTAATGACATGCTGAACTTTATCCCTTTATTTTTCAAAAGTCATTTAAACTTGAAATACACATACTGTAAATCTTGTCCACAAGAAGTGAATAAATAAGGTAGATTATGATCTTTAATGCAGGATAAAACTGCTATAATTGACACAGTATTAGAATACAGTTTAGTGGATGGCCAAGAGTATGGGGATCTAGATTTCAATGGGAACATTAAGACTAATACACTTAATGTATCAGATCGATGGAGAATCATGCAAAAACAGACATGCTGTGTCAGACATGATCAGATATTCAGCCAACCTAATGTTTTAGATGTGTGCTTTCTGCATACCTATCACTGCTTATCAGTAACAACTGTGAGATATATTATACTGACCATTTTGAGGGATGTAAACAATAACAATCTAACACAACGGTCCTAATGCATTTCCAGTTTCACACATTTAATTTCCATAACTTCTGAGAATCCTCTAAGCTCCAAGTGAGTCCTGCCCGGGTGACACTCACGTTAAATGACATGAACTATATAAAAATCATGCTCACATTTTAAATTATATTTATGCAGATATTTTTATGATTGGATTTTCTCTCTGGCAAAAGATGAATTAGACAATGTTGTCATTGAGTAAACTTTCATGCACATTGTGGTTGAAGTAGAGTGTAATGTTTTGGCAAGACATGATCCTTGTATAAGCTAAACCAATTAGTCATGTTTTAATGATGTGTCGATCTGAGTTACAAGTAAATAGGGACATTTAAACTACACAACCAGTCACTATATGTACAATGCCAATGACAACATTATCAAAGTGTGACTTAGTCATTTCCTTTTACTGGTCCTGTATCTGTACAGAGCAGGAGATTATGTTGTTCATAACAGCAGCTTCAAAGAGAAGCATCTGTTAAATCTTACTGAAGTTGCTGTGCTCAAGCCCAGATGGTGGCTTGTCACCTTGGCAAAGCAGATGACCCACCCTCGTACGAAATCATCTAGGTGTTCATACCCCTCTTTATACACATTTACATTTTCATAACTCCAGGAGTCCAGGAAAGGATTATTAGGATGTTGATATCTCATTGCTGTCTGACAGAGATCAAACAGCTTAGCCTCTTTTTAATTATCTAACATTTTTCAAATCAAAATCTATAATCCATATCCTTTTCTCCTCTATTTTATTATCATTATAATGACATATGCTGACCTGATCATTGGTTTTGTAACAAACTTAAAAACACTGTCTCCATCTCAGCCTGTGTATGTAGAGGGTTAATAAAATAATAATAGAGGTGAGCTCCAAATGCATAATCGAGCATTGACATTGTTTTAACATAAATATCAACTAGAATAGCATACATTTATGTTCGTACTGTATTTGAATAATTATACCAATACTTTATAGTATCACACCCTACATAGCGAGCAAACAATATTTCTGGGTAAATAACAGGGAGTGAGAAGCAGACGGAGGCGGAGTGGGAGTTACTGCCACTCCAGGCCGCTGTGCAGCTTGTCTCCTCTTCCTCCGAGCAGTTCTACCCAGAGTCAGAAGTTTATGAAAACAGTGTATATTTCCCTCCATTGTCAAAATCTAACACCCGCGAAAACACAGATCGGTGTTTTACCGCATTGTTATTCAGATTAGCTCGCGCACTCTCCTATATTAAGTACAGGATTGTTCTCAGTTTAAAGCACATCTTAATGATTGAAAATGACTTATTTTAAAACGTAATTCAAAGACTGAATGTCTAGTTTGGTGGTTATTGTGACCAGTGATTCTATAGTCTGCATTAAACAGACAAATAATCAGCAATTACCTTGTACTTAGCCCTACACTTTAAAAAAGGTATTGTGACAATATAGGGTATTTTAGCATCCATTTGAAGCCCTATATTTCAGTTTCAGACCCTGCAGCAGCAGGCCCCTCATCATGGCCAGGTGAAAGCAGTGACAGTGAGACAAGGTGAGCTTTTGGTGGAACTGCCTGTTTTAACACTTAGTAATTAGTAATTAAGTGTTAAGAGGAAATAAGCAAAATGGGTACATTGTTATTGTCCACATTTAAACTTTAAAGGGGTAGTTCACCCTAAAATGAACATTCTGTCATAATTTACTCTCCCTCAAGTTGTTCCAAACCTGTATGATTTCCCTTCTTCTGCTAAACACAAAAGAAGATATTTTAAAGAAGGTTGGTAATTAAATAGTTGCTTGTCCCCTATGACTTCCATAGTACTATTTTTTTTCCTACTATGGAAGTTAATGGGGTCCATCAGTCGTTTGGTTACCGACTTATTAAAGTTCAGACCAAAGTTTTTTCTCATTTGGTATGGTCATTGTTCAGAACTGCTTTACAGTATATTTGATTTAGTCCATGTATGGATCTGCTAGACCTTTTGTCATCTCAGTAAGTAGTAGTACTTTTGAAAATAAAACAACAATATATTTATCAGAGTGTGGCTTATTTTGTTTACATTTTAAGTGTTTTTATGATAAAAATGCAATACCCCACCCATTGGTATCATTATGTTATTTGGTACGGGGGCACAGCAACATGGTTCGTACCCAGGGCCCAAAATTTGGTGCTACGCCCATGGTTAGGGCTCTTACAGTGTAATACAATACGTAAAAAAAAAATATGCTTACCTTGCAAAATTTTACCAAGAAGGGCTGACATGGAAGGGGTGATTTCTTTGTGTCTGACATATGTTAGAAGAAGGATTGTAACAAGTGCTGTTGATTGACACTCTGACATCTAGTGAATTTTTTTGGCATAACATACATCAACCAGATGGTAGAGATGGCTCAGTCAGCTTGAGTCAAGTTAGGTACTCCTCATAATAAAATATAGTGTCTCAAAATGTGCTCAACCATTTGGTCGAGCAGGCAGTTAAAGGGTTTTATGAAGGCAGGTTCTCTGGAAGTTGCATTATCTGTAGATCACATCCTCTGAAGGATGCATATAGGGACAGTGCATTCCAAACGGGATATATTGTCCTCTAAAGGGCCCTTCGGAATGTGAAGCAAGGGCAGATCTAGACAATGGAGCAGAGGTGGGCCTGGAGTGTGGAGCAATGGTGGGCCTGGTCTGTGGAGCAGAGATGGAGATGGACAATAGTGCAATTGCAGACAACCACTAGGGGGGAGCCAGAGGAGCAGGTGACCAAAGCGGAGCAGATGACCACCACAGGTCAGAAGGCCATGGCTCAGCAGAGACATGGACAGACCACCTGACCATGACAAAACTGGCAGACTAACCTTAAACAGTCTCAGTTGCAGTAACAGACAGGCAGAGAGTTCAGAGACGGCATCTTTATCTGTGGCAGGACGGGCAGAGGGTTTAGTGGGGGCCTCCTAGTTAATGACAGAGCAGATTTGGAGTTCAGAGACTGCCTCTTTAGCCATGACAAGACTATCAGGGGGTTAACATGTGACCACTGTGGTAAAAACAGGACAGGTAGGAAACTCAAAGGTTGGTGCCAACACAGGACTGAGCTCTAAGGCTTGATCGGGCTCTGGAGTGAATAAAAGGACTTGAGCAGCCTCTAGAGTGGATTCATAGATTGGAGGGTAGTTTGCAGCCCATACACACAAGATGACAACTGCTATCATGGGCAATGCAGCTGAATAGGCTCTGACTTGGTAGACATGACGTGCACTGGCTGTGGCTTGATTGACGTGACAAGAACAGGCTGTATCTTGGTAGGCATGGCATGAACAGGTTCTGGCTTGGAAGGCATGACGTGAGCGGACTCTGTAGTATCTGGCATAGTAGTTGAAGCCAGTGGCTTGGTGGTCATAGTGTGAATAAATCATGATATGATTATTTTGGCTTGGAAAAGCCCTGGCGTGGCAGCCATGACGTGATGTGAATTTGGCATGGCAGACATGATGGCTGAGAGCTGAGGGCATGCTAGATACTGGGAACTGCTGGGTTCCTCGTCCACAGCCCTTAACGAAAACGAGGAACCACCCACCAGAAGGGCATGGTCTGTGTATTCTGCCAGGGACCAGTGTATCTTTTCTTTCTGGAAGCCGTAAGCACATGGGTTCAGTTAATCCATTATGGAGAATATTTTTTAGAGAATTGTTATTAAATTCCACCAATTCAAAAAGTCAATAGAAGTCCTGGACATGGCTGCATTTACACTACAAGTCTTAAAGGGATAGTTTACCAAAAAAAAAAAAAAAAAAAGACCATGATTTACTCACCCTCAGTGCAACCTAGGCATATGTGAGGGGGGACTTTTTTTTTTTTTCATGTGGTGATTTGAAACCCTTTGCACATTTAGAGAGGAAAAGAGAGCACGCTCTGTGATTCACTCACACGGTTTGTGAAATTATGTGTCATGGAAAGTTTACAAATAACTAAAATACTGATGAAAAATGTACCTCACCTTCAGCATTAGAATTATTTTACCCACGCCAGACAGAGATTGAGATGGTGTCATGCCAAACCTCTCACAGCAGGCGCATTGTCAGCTAGAGATCAGTTCATAGAGACCGCCAATCAAACCTCCCCATTATATTTGGCTTTAATGCTTTTTATTTTGTGCTGGCATTGCCTAACCCAACCTCAATCATGGCCCTGTCTTCATATGCAGCCCAATTTCAGTATGAGCCATGCAATTTTGCCTGGGTTGATGCCTCTCCCCATAAACCAATTAAGCGTGAAACCTCTTCCTTAAATTGTTAGAGGTATATTAGAATTATATCAACGATATAGCTGAATCTTTGAGGCACTTTGGTGCCAAGCTGAGAAGACCACTAGCTTCAGTTGGTACATGTGCACACAGTTGGTCATATATTTTTTTATTAATTTGTTACGCATGCAATCACTCACAAAATAACAGCTCATAATATCACTAGTTAATTCATAAGAATTGGCATTTGCTGTAGAGATGGAGGTCAGTGTTGTTAAATAACCAAATGGCAGGTCTAACTGTTGACCTTAATATGCTCCACTGCTTCAATTAAATTTATCCTATATGGTTGATGTGAATCTATTTAGTAGTTTTCAGGTATCTAATCAACAGACTTGAGACAAGCCTTTATGATATACACATTTTTTTCCCTTTATCTACTCGCCTAAAATTTACTTTTAAAAGGCTTAGGATAAAGCTTAGGTTTAGCAGTGAAAATGTTTATTGCAAAAACTTGTTGAACCTAATCACAGAAATATTTTATTATTATATTCTAGTATCTGGCTCGTAAAATTCAGGATTACAGAAATTGTTGTAAATAATAAAGATAAGTTAATAAATTGTAGTAATGAATAAAATATAGAGACAAAAATTCCAATAGACAGAATTTGTGGGCCCTATTTTAACAATGTAAGCACCTGGTCTAAAGTGCATGGCGCAGGTGCACTCAGAGCGTGTCCAAATTCACTTTTGCTACTTTAACGATGGAAAAAACGGTTGGACGCATTCATTGATAAGTCTGTTTGTGGTGGCTCTTGATGCCTTGACCCCATCCTCAGTCCATTCCTTGTGAAGTTCACTGAAATTCTTAAATTGATTTTGCTTGACAGTCCTCATAAGGCTGCGGTTCTCTTGGTTGGTCTTTTTCTTCCACACTTTTTCCTTCCACTCAACTTTCTGTTAACATATTTGGATACAGCACTCTGTGAACAGCCAGTTTCTTTGGCACTGAATGTTTGTGTCTTACCCTCCTTGTGAAGGGTGTCAGTGCTTGTCTTTGGACAACTGTCAGATCAGAAGTCTTCTCCATGATTGTGTAGCCTAGTGAACCAAACTGAGAGACCATTTTGAAGACTCAGGAATCCTTTGCAGTTGTTTTGAGTTGATTGGCAGATTGCATGTCACCATATTCTAATTTGTTAAAATGTAAGCCAAAATCATCACAATTAAAAGAACCAAAGACTTAAACTTCAGTCTGTGTGCATTGAATTTATTTAATATACGAGTTTCACAATTTGAGTTGAATTACTGAAATAAATGAAGAACTTTTTCACAAGATTGTAATATATGTATTTGTATTGTATTGTATTGTATGTTGGTTCAGTGATGTTATTAATAACATGAGTTTAGATGCTACCATTTTAGGTTAATGTCCCCCACCCCCCAGTATTAATGTGTACATGCACCAAAATTTATTTTGAAGAAAACACAATACAAGGAATACAGTCTATGACTAAGAATGAGAATAATAATTATTACCAGTTTTCTCAATAGATTGTTTTGAGCAACTAAATCAACTAAGTCTAAAATTATAGAAAAAATTATGTTCAGACAGCTGTTACTAACAGTAATATTATGTACATTAATAATCCCAAGGGAGAGCTACCACAGAACTCATGTGTCTCTCTGCCTGCCTTGAAAACCAATTTTCAGCTCATTTCACTGCACTGACAAGAGAGTGCTGACGCTAAACTTTCATTTAGTCTCATCTCACAGACTCTTACCAGTCACCACTATCCACATCAGTTCCTTTCAGGCTGTGAATGATCTTGCACTGTTTTGTGTTTTGGTCCCATTGTTTATATATTCTATTCTATTCTATTCTATTCTATTCTATTCTATTCTATTCTATTCTATACTTCCATGGTAAACCAATACCAATGGTGCCCCCTATTGCTGAAAGTATATGTACAAAAATAAACACGATCCCAGAATGGTAACAAAACATAATTATAAACAACCTAGATGATCAGTAGCACAGTTGTAAATTAAATTAAAATCGCTTGTACTAAATAACGCAGCGTGATTAAATATAGCAATAACCTCAGCTCCAAAACAAATGCAAACAGTGCATAATAATAATAATAATAATAATAACAACAACAACAAAATACTTTGTGCTTAACTGTTTACCTTCTGGTGGTGATGTTTTCGATGTCCAGTAGTCCGGAGCTCAAAACCACACTGCACGTAGCCTGTAGTGCCCAGAGCACGATTGATTCAACGCTGTGTCCATCCCCGCGCGCGCTCTGACGCTTAAAAGCGCATCACCACTCCAGTCTCAATTCTCAGTTCTGTCTCTCTGCCTCTCTAGTGCTTGTGCGTTGTTCACTGACAGCGTTGTTCCGCTGAAGAGTGTGGAACCGACACCGACAGCTTGGCTTCGCACGGGAAACTTACTGAAACTATAAAGTATGACACGCAGTAGGCTATGCCGGAGTTCGCGTTAAGAAGAAATGGAAATCATTTGTAAACAATAATTCAGTTGGACATTTAAGCAGTCGAAAGACTCCTTATGCCTGTCCGTGGAGGAACAGGCGAACAAGGAGGTGTTCGTTTTTTTACCTGGGAACAGGTAATTGGCTACTACTACTGGGAAATTGGGTTAAAAAAAAAAGGTAAGAAAGATTGTATTATTGTACAATTTTATGTTTGGCTACAATAGGTACTCTGTGTATTATTTGTTAAGATATTAAAAAAGGGTTAATGGCACAATGTGCAGTGTTGAGGCACAAATTACTGAGATACAGTACATAATAGCAGTTAAGGCATTTTACTATTAATAGACAACCTCTAGCCGCAGTTACGCGATTTAATATCTAAACATACTTTACTGAGAAATGTACATTCTCTGTGAGATGTAATATGAATTATGATTTTTCTGATACAAGCCTTTATATATATTTATAGGTATGTTTACATATTTTTATATGCATGTGTGTATTTATTATACATATTAACATCTGTGAGATTAGATGTTGTGTATTTATTTGTTAATAAAATCATATGTGATCATTTTATTAACCAATTTTTTTTTCAAAATAATAATAATAATAATAATTTTGTATCACAAATGAACTCAGTACATCTTCATAGACACTCAAATAATTCAGATTACATTAAACCAGAGTCAAAGTCATCTAAGATGCATTTATTTGGCATGTCTACGCTATTATCATTTTTGAGTGATTAAGAAGGCAAACATGATTGCACAGTGTAGATAACTGCAAGCCACTTTATGAAAAGTAGGCTAATGGGGTGTTTTTTGTTTTGTCATTAATCATTTGCATACAGTATGCACAAATAACTACGCATCTGGAAGTGGGTGAGTTCAGTAGATAAACAGAATTGTTTAGTAGCAGTTGCAAGCGAGAGAGGTTGAAAGGAAAATAAGTAAAGACAATAAGAGAAAGAGAAGGCTTGATATTGACTGAGGAGAACAGTAGGTATAAAGCCCATCTCTCAACTCTATTCTATTATCCTCAGATCTGAAATGAATGAAACACAGGACCTGAACATTACCCTTGTGGATGATGGTAACTGGACTTTTGTCAATGGCTCCAATGAATTCTTCTTACCTCAGAACAATGTGACATACGTTGGATATTACCTGCATCAGCCATCTGTAGCAGCGGTATTCATAGTTTCCTACCTGCTCATATTCCTGGTCTGCATGGTTGGAAATGGAGTAGTGTGTTTCATTGTGTTACGGAGCAAAAACATGCGCACCGTCACCAACCTTTTCATCCTCAACCTCGCCATCAGTGACCTTCTTGTTGGGATTTTCTGCATGCCTACAACTCTTCTTGACAACATTATTACAGGTCAGTGCAATGCCAGGAACCATATGTAATTATTTACATCATCTTTAATGTTACTTGTTCTAGCTAAGGTTTGTTTTTCACATTTTCTTGCATGCTTGAATTTTCAACTGACATTTATAGTTCTCCTTAGGGCTGTGGCGACCAGAGAAGGCATCTATAATTGCCTGAAGTTAAGTCAACACTGAGTTCATGCTTTATCTGACAGCAGAGGATGCTGTTCACCTTTAGAATGGCATGGCTTAAAGATAGGAGCAATATGAAAAGCTAAGCATGGCGAGTCAATCCAGACTATAAAAATATTTTTGGTGCCATCAATTATGTGACCGTTTTCTGAAATATGCAATATGCTCTTAAATTTGACTCACATTTCATGATAGCCATAAGACTGATATAAATTATGCATGGTGTTATAAACAAGAGATATACAGATAAACTGGGTTCTTAATATGCAGTAGTCTGTTTATTCCGAACAGATTGTGGCATTTCTTTAATTCTGTCGACATGTATATCTTGCAGACGTGTTTATGGCTGGCACTGAGATAGATAGTCGGAGTGTAAATCTAAAACAAAATGGCATGGCATCTTGATTATGAGACCGTTGTTAGTTATACAAGATATATCCCTGCAAATGGCACATTTCTATCGTGAGTATGAATGTAACCTTAACAAGTTAATTAGCAGCTAATTGCTAATACCAAATTATAAATTACATCCTAAAGTATACTCCTCTCATCGACTGTCACTACACTTTTTTTAAATATTACTTTCATGTGCAGTATGTATGAGTTTGAATGTACATGAATTTAGTTAAGGTCACAAAATACTAAATAAAACACAAAATGAAAGGATCCCAAAGGTCATATACATGATGATACATGTAAAAACACATCTGCTATCTTTTCACTCACTTTCAAAAGTGTTGTCTACAAGAACTATAAAAATTTACAATGTATGTCTCATATTTATGCCATTGTGCATCCTGCAATTTTATGATAAACTATTTGTACTTGATGGATCATGGCTGGAGGCAGACATTGACAAACTCATGCAAATCCTTTATTTATTAGAATTTTCATGTTACTGTCCGAACCAGATAATACAAGAGAAACTAAAAGAATTCTATGAAAGCACAGTCTTTGATTGGAACTCTCTGCTGAGTGCTATAGGAAGTGTGTGTTTCCATAGACACAAAGTCATTGGCAAAATTAGAGTTTTAATGGCCTATAACAAGACAGATTAGAGTCACAACAATGGGTGCACTCAGTAGGGAGTAGTGTATATTGGTGGCTCCAATCATTGACAGAATCCAGAACATACGATTGCCCATGCTCTGTAAAATTGAAATACCAAAATTTACTGTAGCTTTTTACCTCGGTTTATATCAGAACTGTATTTACTATCCAGTTGTAGTAACACACTGTTAGTTAGATGCCTAGGATTGATCATTCGTATGGATGACAGTATGTAAGAAACAAATCATTTAAAGCTTCTCAAAATCAGTTTGGTTTTCATTGCCAGTCTTTTTACATTTTACATTTTTACAATGCCAGTTTCTTATTATATTTATTATTTTTTTGAGCCATGGTATGGATATGATTATTTTTAGTGACTATGGGCTATTGCAACTCTATTGAAAATTGGGCTATTGAAATAATTACTGGTTTTATCTGTAACATATCTGTGTGAGATGGTTATTTATAGCGTGTGTCTTGTTGGTTGCTTTTAAGATGTTGAAAATAATGTCATACCTCAAGGCAGAGCATTTTAGATACCTGTTTACTTTGTAATAGATGCCTCTCCCAAGTGTAGCCTGATAGTAATTCAATGTAAGGAACATTTTATGCACTTCCCGTGGAATTAATCAGAGACTGAATTGAGTGAATTTAAGTGATTGTGAATATTTGTGTGAATAAGTCCTAGTAGGATGAAATGAAATATTTTAATTCTATCCAAAGTTCTGCATTCTTATTAAATGTTTAATTATTCAGAAACCATTTATTTGTTACAACTAAAGTGTGATTACTGTTTGTAAATTAATTAACACATGTCATTTTAAAGACCTTTTTTGATATTAATTAAACCCCTTGAAGAGATTGTTTTCACAGTTAATGGGTAAAAACAGCATTATTTATTATTAATTAATTTATTTATTGTCTGTGAGAAAGCACTCATTAAGTAAGGTCAGTATTCAAATAAGTGTTTAAATAAGGTTGTTGAAAACATTTTATATTAGACATCCAAGGCCCGGAGGAAGCACCAGTCTGTCTTTTGTACCTCGGCTTCCTAATGGTTCTTAGGGCTTTCAAGTTTTCATTACTTGGTGTAATTTCTATTGGAAGAGGAGGTTTGGGGGACATGTTAATTTTATATTTATTTATTTATATTCACAGCAATGAACATGATTTGCTACTTAATCTCTATGAAATATATGAAGTATGTATTTTTTTCCTCAGTTTTTCCAGATGAGGAACATATTTGAAATGTGTCTCTCTACGAAAACTGAATTTGATCAACTTATTATTATTATTATTATTATTTATTATTAATTATTATTATTATTTATTTATTTAACAGGGGCAATACACTAGGCATTTGGGTGTATGCATTTGTATAAGAAAAATATTTACTTTCTAAACTTTAATCTCTAGCTTCAACTAACTGTCTTATGTACATACACGAGAGAGTGGCATCCAGCAGATGACATACTGTAGGGTAATTTAAATTTTTTTATGAAATTTCCCTTTAAAGCTGCAGTAGGGAACTTTTGACGCTCTAGCGGTTAATAAACAGAACTGCTTGCGTCTTGCGGAAGAACATCTTAGCCGGAACTACTTCTCTCTGTTTATGTCTATGAAGAATCACAAAGGTACTGGGTTACTCCGCCGCGGTATCCCGAAGCAATCTGAAATAGTCAGAATATAAACACTTATTATAGGTGCACCCTAGTGATTCAGGACAAGCCAAAAACACGGTTTGGAAAATGGATTCATGGTGTACTTGCTTATTATATACATTTTTCTACATTTTGAACACACACAAAGTTACGGACCGCAGCTCTGATTGGTTATTTTTTACCGGGAGCTATGGAGTTTCTGCAAATGGCAATAGGACCACTGGGAGGAGCCAGAGGAGATTGACTTTTTTCACAGTTTATCTGTCTCATATTCTACTGTCAGGACATAATGACAGGTTTAATAAATATGTAAAAAAATATTTTTTTACAAAAGTTCCCTACAGCACCTTTAAGTTGGACTATACATTTCAAAGTATATAATTTGTAAAAGTATGATAAGAGTTTTGACCTCATGTAGATGACCTCAAAGCTAACAGACTTGGACTAAAAGCTCAAAAACTAAATTTTTGAATTCATGAGCAGTTAAAAATGTCCATCGAATGTCAGTTCCTCTTCAAGCAGTCACTTTAGACATTACATCGAAATATGCATATTTGAGGGCAGCATGCATCCACTCATTCAGATTTTTATTTCGGAGCCGAACAGTTGCTGCTATATGTGCTACTCGTTTTCTCCAATCACCTCTCTTTTCTGGTAATTTCATGATTAATGGCTGCAAATCCCCCCTTGGCGCTTTGGTATAATAATAGCAGTTTCCCTAAAAGAGCTACACGGTTGAACTTGTCTTTTTAAAAATGTCTCTTCTTCCATGCATTTCTGGATGCGGTTGTTTCCTGACACCATCTGATGGACATGATTGATGTTTAATATGTCTGGTCTTTAAGCATGCTAAGGCTCCATTCATGAATGGTGCATGCCCTCATTATTAGCTGCTTCCCAGCCTTGGACTTCTGGAGGGATCGCCCACATCTCCCATCCAAGGCCTGTAAGATGATGTCAGCTTTGGCTACTAAGGCTTACAGTGTTGCTGGACAGGTGGCCACCACCTTGCATGCCATCCCATAGTGCAAGTCCACCAGGCCAAAGCACTAAAGGAGGGTAGTTCTGAGCTTGGGTTGATGCAGGAACTGTGCAAGGTGACTGACTTCGATCTACAGGTGATTAAATTCATGGTGCGGTCCCTCGCCCAGACCTTGGTGGTCCAGGAATGCCATCTCTGGCTCAACCTTTCTGAGATGAGGGATGCCAACAAGGCTTGCTTTCTTGATGTCCCCATCTCACAGGTTGGCCTCTTCGGTGACATTGTCGAGGAATTTACCCAGCAGTTCTTGAGGCCATAAAACACATCTTGCTCTGGCATGATACTTCAGACACCAAGCAGCTGTGGTGTGACTGGTGTGCTTCTCGTCGAGAAGACCCCCCAAGATGCACGATCGGTGTTGTGCTTTCTTCTCTGCAAAAGAGAATGGAGCGGAGGCTGTCCCCCTCCACCTTGAAAGTGTATGTGGCAGCTATCACAGCACATCACAATGCAGTGGAGGGCCTATCTCTTAAAACAGTGCTCCCAACGTGCTCACTTCAATCAAGAGGGTGGGGGATCTGCAGGGATTTTTCAGTTTGCGAAATATGCCTTGAATTCAGACTGGCTGACTTTAAAGTTATCCTGAGACCTTGGCCTGGATGTGTGCCCAAAGTTCTCTGCAAGCACTGACCTTGGAGGAGGCAGACACAGCACTTATGCTGCTACTGTATGTCTTGTTCGTTCCCTCAGTGTTTATGTTGACCACACTCTGAGCTTTAGCAGTTCTTTGTCTGCTTGTCTACAAACAGATGTTGGCCCACTGGTTAATATATACCATCACCTTGGTGTACCAACCACAAGGTAAGCTGTGCCCTCTAGGAATGAGGACTCACTCCTTTCAGAATGTGGCCTCCTCCTGGGCGCTGGTGCTATAGTTCTGCCCTGTTAGTCAATCCATATGTGTATATGTTTAGATTAGATTAGATTCAACTTTATTGTCACTGCACATGTAGGTACAAGGCAACGAAATGCAGTTAGCATCTAACCAGAAGTGCAATAAGCAGTAAGTACAGAATAAAGGTCTATAATAGGTACAATAACTATACAGGTAAGAATTATGGACATAATTTACAGATATTAAATACTATAAGCACGATATACAGATAGGTGTACTATGAACATACTATACAGATGGGCTATGTAAAAGTGTATGTACACTATAGGCAGAACTATGAACATAATTTACAGTATTGCAATGGACAGTAAAGTGCATAGAAAAAAATATTTCAATGTGCAAATGGATTATACAGTGTTCCTGGATGAACAGGCAGTAGTGCAAGTAATAACAAGTTACTTTTTGCTTGTTGTGAGTAAATAAATAAATCTGAGTGTTGAAGAGGGGGAGGAGTCTATGTGTGGTGTTGAGGGGTGTCAGAGGGCAGAGTTCAGCAAGGAGACAGCTTTAGGGAAAAAGCTGTTCCTGAATCTTGTGGTCCTTGTCCGGAGGCTCCTGAAACGCCTCCCGGAGGGGAGGAGGTTAAACAGTTTGTGGTCAGGGTGAGAGGAGTCCTTGAGAATGCTGCGAGCTCGACGTAGACAGGGTTTCCTCTGGATGTCCTCAAGAGCAGGAAGTGGTATCCCTGTGATTCGTTGGGCAGTTTTCACCACCCTCTGCAGTGCCTTGCGGTCAGCCACTGAGCAGTTCCCATACCAGACTGTGATGCAACTGGTCAGGATGCTCTCAATCGCACACCGGTAAAAGTTCACCAGGATGGTTGAAGACAGCTGGTTCTTCTTCAGTGTCCTGAGGAAGAAAAAGCGCTGGTGAGCCTTTTTGACCAGGCTGGAGGTGTTTGTGGCCCAGGAAAGTTCCTCCGAGATGGTGGTTCCCAGGAACTTGAAGCTGGAGACACGTTCAACAACCATTCCGTTAATGTGGATGGGGTCATGCGTGCTTCCTTTCTTCTTCCTGAAGTCCACAATGAGCTCCTTGGTCTTATTGGTGTTAAGGAGCAGGTTATTGTCAGCGCACCATGTGGCCAGGTGCTGTACCTCTTCCCTGTAGGCAGACTCATCGTTGTCACTGATGAGGCCAATCTCCGTGGTGTCATCTGCAAACTTAATGATGGAGTTGGATCCATGCACAGGCTTGCAGTCGTGGGTGTAAAGGGAGTAGAGGAATGGGCTCAGCACACAGCCCCGTGGTACGCCAGTGTTAAGTGTGATGGTGGTGGAGTGGGTGTGGCCTGACCGAACATGCTGAGGCCTGTTGGTCAGAAAGTCCATAATCCAGTTGCAGAGGGAGGTGTTAATGTCCAGGTCTCCAAGTTTTGTGGTCAGCTTGGAGGGAATGACGGTGTTAAATGCTGAACTGAAGTCAACAAACAACATCCTAACATATGTGTTGTTATGGTCAAGGTGTGTGAGTGCAGAGTGCAGCAATGTGCATACTGCATCCTCTGTGCTCCTATTTCTGCGGTAGGCAAATTGGTGTGGGTCCAGTGTGGGTGGGAGGCAGTCTTTGAGATGTGCTAGGACCAGTCGCTCAAAGCACTTCATAATGATGGGTGTGAGTGCTACGGGGCGATAGTCATTGAGGCACGTTGGGGAGGAGTGTTTTGGTACTGGCACAATGGATGTGGACTTAAAACATGTAGGCACAGTTGCTTGGGTGAGGGACAGGTTAAAAATGTCTGTGAAGACCCCTGCAAGCTGCTCTGCACATGCCCTAAGCACACGTCCAGGAATGCCATCAGGGCCAGCAGCCTTGCGTGCGTTGATCCGGCTCAGTGCAGTGTGGACATCTGTGGAGGTGAGTTTGAGAGGTTGGTGGTCTGAAGAGGCTGAGATTTTGGTGGCCGTCTCATTGCTGTCGCTGTTGAAGCGAGCATAAAAGTTATTTAGCTCGTTAAGGAAGGAGACGACCGTGACTGTTGGTGTGGAGTTGCTTGACTTGTAGTCACTGATGATCTGGATGCCCTGCCACATGCATCGGGGGTCAGAGTTGGAAAAGTGTTCCTCTACCTTCAGCTTGTAGCAGTACTTGGCCTTTTTGATGCCCCTTTTCAGGTTAGCCCTGGATTTACTGTAGGCCTGAGCGTCGTCTGACCTGAAGGCGGTGTTGCGGGCTTTCAGCAGAAGTCGCACCTCCTTGTTCATCCATGGTTTCTGATTAGGGTATGTTGTTATCTGTTTTTCTGTTGTTACACTGTCAATGGTGGAGTTGATGTGATCCAGTACAGAGGAGGTGTAGATATCAATGTCCGTGTGAGAATAACAGGCAGCCTGTGAAGCAAACATACTCCAGTCAGTGTGTTGAAACCTGTCTTGAAGTAAAGAGTCAGCTCCAGTTGGCCACACTTTGATGGTCCTCACTGATGGCTTCACACGGTTGATGAGGGTTGAATACTTAGGGGTGAGAAACAAAGAAAGGTGATCAGACTGTCCGAGGTGGGGGAGGGGGCTCGCGATGTAAGCTCCATTAATGTTTGTATAAACATGATCCAAAGTTTTGTCTCCTCTGGTGTGGCAGGAAACATGCTGGTGAAATTTGGGGAGTACTGTTTTTAATTTGCAGTGATTAAAATCACCCGCGACAATAAAAGCAGCCTCCGGGTGAGCAGTCTGTTGTTTACTAATGGCTGCATGAAGTTCGTTCAAAGCAAGCTTGGCATTAGCATCCGGTGGAATATAGACTGCGGTTATTATGGTGGAAGTGAACTCCTGTGGCAGATAAAAAGGTCTACATTTAACCATGAGAAACTCTAGGTTAGCTGAGCAGTGTCTCCCAACAATGACAGTGTTCGTACACCAAGCTTTGTTGACATAAATGCACAATCCACCACCTCTTGTCTTGCCGGAGTCATCTGCCGTTCTATCTGCCCTGAGCGTGTAGCGTCCTGCTAGCTCAATAGCATTGGTGGGTACGTCGCTGTGTAGCCATGTTTCTGTGAAAACCATGACATTGCAGTCCAGAAGTCTCTTACTGTGGGTGATGCGGAGTCGTAACTCATCCATTTTGTTCACCAGTGACCGCACATTAGCGAGGAAAATGCTGGGTAAAGAGAGCCGGAGCGGTGTTAGCTTTAGCTTAGCTCTTAGACCTCCGCGCTTCCCCTGCCTTTGTTTACGATCTCGACGCCGCCTGCGAGCACTTCCACCCGGCCGGCTAGAGTGCGAAGCCTCGGGTGTTCTAGTGATCTCAGGGATGAGTCGAAGATTGGTGATAAAACTGCTGGTAAAGTCCTCATCGATATCCAAAAGCTCCTGTCGGGTGTATGATGTTAAAGCAAAGCTGTTCAGTACGAACAGACCCGAGATGAGCAGGAATAAATCTGCAAAATTGCAAAAACTGGAGAGACGCTGAGCCTCGCGATGTGTTCGCGCCGCCATCTTGGTCTGTTATGTTACCTCCCTTCTGGCAGGATGTGGTCTCCATAGCATCCTTCTCCACTCTAAATTAGGCTTGCTTCCCCAGTTTAAGTGAACTTGTAGTGGTTGTACCATAATCAACAGCACGAAGCACTATTTCCCACTGTGAGTACAATAACGAACTCAAGGTTAAGGAATAGCAGCTGCAACCCTGCGCTGAGTACTGCTCATTCTGTCCCTGTCCGGTACGAAAGACTTGTAATGAGATGCTGCGTAGGTTACGATGTGAGGTGCCAGTTGTTAATTGGCATGCTTGAGCCTGCCAGCATTCGCATCACCAAAACTTGTGACATAGCTCAGTGTTTGTGGCACTTTTAATAGGGACACCATAATTCAGTATTAACGTAACATCGAAAGTGACTGACTGAAGGGGAATATCTCAGTTATGAACAGGTTTAGGTAAAGTTATTTTTTTAAGTAATGCATTACAATACTGCATTACTCCCTAAAAAAGTAACTTATTAAGTTTCTTAGTTACTTTTTATGGAAAGTAATGCATTACGTTACTTTTGCGTTACTTTTTAAATATAAGCAGGGCTTGATTGTTTTCAATATAAGAAGTTATATTTATAGCAAATGTAAAAGCCCTTTAACACCAAAAAGTGTTATGAATAAATCTCAGGCTAAAGGAAAAGTAAATTTTGTCTGTACAGTAGAACACAGAAGAAGAAGGTTCAACCCTCTTCAGCAATAAACAAACAAAAAACAATGAAGCACAATTGTTAGTTCATCTAAAGTCAATTTTGATTATTGGTATGGTTTAACTGGATCATCAAAGGTCAGCAGCAAAAACATTGGTTAATAAAATGGGTACATTAGATGCATTAGTAGATACATTTGAGTTATTTAACATATTTAATTGCAGGTTTGCGACTGTTTTATTTAATTTAGATGAAATCTGTTTTTTTTTGTGTGTTTTTTTTGCCAGTGGGTTGAATTAAATCACATTCACATTTAGTCTAGAACTACATCATGTTCACACAGTGCACAACTGGCATTACTTTTTTGAAAACAACAAAATAACTTTACTAGTTATGAATATAACCCTCTTTCCATGAAGGAGAGAACTGACACATTGTGTCTCGTGATTGGCATGCAGTCTCGGCTCCTAAGCACACATACCTGAATAAGTGGATGCATGCCACCCTCTTATATACCTGTGTGTCTGGGGGAGTTACTCCTCACCCCACAGCGTAAGATTGTTAAGCCTTTCCCTAAGCCAGTTTACCTCCTCCAATCATACACAAAATACATTAAATCCCACCAGATGGTAAGTGACATAGCAACTGATCCACATACTATATACAAAGATTACACTTAGCATTGATTACACTTCAGCGACTTTTTGATTGGGTCTTAAAGGCAAAACTGAACTGCCATTCGGTATCATTAACCATAGTTTCCAGGAAAAAGTTAATTATAATCCTCAAAAGTCCATTTAAGTTTTAATTTTGTTAACTTGCAAAATACCATCCACTGGACATTAATTTTATCACATCAGCTGGTCAGGTGACTCAGTGTAAAATGCATGTCACTTGACATTCAACATAATGAACTACATCACTGTGAAATGCTAAGAAATTTCATATTTCATGGGATATCTTATAATTTAACAGACATTAATGTAATCTAATTAATGTGCATCTGCCTGTATAATTTAGCCAGAATCAACTGTCTTCTCCCCAGGTTGGCCATTTGGAAGCATGGTCTGCAAAATGAGTGGTATGGTCCAGGGCATATCAGTCTCAGCCTCCGTTTTCACCTTGGTTGCCATAGCTGTTGACAGGTAATGTCATATTATAATCTTATCCCTCAACTCAGGAATTAAAGGGGTCATATGTTGAAAGTTCAAATGTTCCTTTCTTTTTGCAGTGTTACAAGCTCTTGGTGCATAAAGAAGATCTGTAAAGTTGCAAAGACTAACGTTTCAAATCCAAAGAGATAATCTTTATCAAACAATTACTCTATTACTCTGCCACACCCCCACATGTCTACATCACTATGTGGAAATATTTGCATAATGCCATCCAAATGTTCACGCAAAGAAAGAAGGCGTGGTTTCAGTAACTGCAGTTAGTGTTGAAGGAGCTTTGTCATGGAGATGCTGTGTATATATAGGCAAAAGCACTTTATTTGGCCTAAGGAATCGTTAAGATTACTTAGAACAGAACAGCAGTGCATGTTATAGACAGACGTTTCGTGAACCTAGCAGAGGAGGTAATTCTGACTTTGCTATGACAATCTGGCACTTCTGAGTCAGCTACTGTATGTTTTGTTATTAGTTTAAATATTTGCTATTGGCTGTTCAAATGCGGAGTTTTGCGCATGAGAGAGAGAGAGACACTCATCTGTCTTAACCATCCATGGCTTGTGTACTACAAACAAACACAAGCTTCATCACTGTGTCTGTCACACCACTCTTCTCCTTCCGGGGCTCGAACTGATGGTAAAACTAAGCACATTATTAACTGTCTTTACATTTATTTTGAAAGATGAAGCTCGTGATTATGGAAAGAGGCATAACATTTCTGACGAGTGCTTGCTATGTTTGGCCAATCACAATGTACTGGGTCAGTTTGCCATTCAGAGCAGACTGCGCTTGTTTATAGAAAACTATGCATTTGAAAGAGGCGGGGCATAGAGGACCTACTATGATGTACATTATTTGAAAAATAATGTGTTTTTTGAACATTAAAGCATGTCAACATATTCTGTTACACCAAAATACACAAAATAATGATCTTTAAAAAAACATTATATGGACTCTTTAATAAAAAAAGACCATATGACTGGCAATAGCAAATTCAAAAATAGTTTAGTACCATTTACACTTGAAATTTTTAATAAATGGTTATCAGCCTTTGTGACTCGAATGCCTCTCGTTATCTAACACAATGTTCCAGGTCCACCATATAAAGTTTACTTCTGGTATTTCCATGACCTTGGCCTTTCTGAAAGACAAGATCAATCTATTGAATATTTGATAGAAAATCTTTGTACTTTAAATTTGGGACATTTTACTTAGTATTTAAATTATTGTTGCACCGATCAAAGCTGATTCAGAATTCAGAATTTCTTTTTTTCTTTTTTTTGTAGCAAATTGGCTGATTGTTATACTGATATTGATTTTTAAACAAATGTATATATATTTAAAGGGCGGGTTTTAGTGAAGCACAGTGGAGCTTCTGGCCCTACAGTAGAAACGCAACTTTGAAGGTCTTCCTTCAAAACCACCAGTAAAAGAGTCGCCAATAACGTGCGTCATCACTATGACACGGCATTAGATCTGACTTTTGTTCACACCATAGACAGTAAAAGAAATGGACACAGCAACCCCATTGGATTCAACGGAGACAAGTGAAGTCAATTAGAAGCACGTACTTCCTGGGGGTCGGCAATGTTGGGAAAGTTCACTTTCTACATGAACTAGTTCAAAGTTCAATTCACAAAAGACGTTCTCACCGACCTTGTCATAAACATCATACAATTATTTTAAATGATCTTATGCCTTCTTGCTACATGCTGCTGTTGATTCAATGCTTTTTTTTTTTTTTTTTTTTTTGATGACGTGTCACGCATGCGGCGGACGGTGGTGCGACACTGGTGGTGTTGCCAGATTGGGTGTTTTTCCGCTACATATTAAGACCCGTTTACAGTGTTTTTAGCCAGGTTTTCGCCTGGAAGGCTCTATATAAATCTGGCGCCCTATTGAATGAATTAACCTGAGAGAGTGTGCCGTTCACAGACACCAGAATGAACGAGTTGACAGTAACGTTCATCAGGCATTAATACAGCACGTTCAGTTCACGTTCGTCCAAAATATGAACGTGTTCAGGCACAACACTGGAATAATTTTGTCCCGTTATTTTATGGGCTCTCTATGGGGCTTCTCCCTTGGCTTCATGCCTCCAAATCCCCCCGATTGCCTCATAGACAGTAAAAGATTCCCTGCGAGCTTCTCCTCCTGTCCATATGGTAATTTCTCTACTGTGCGACAGAGAGTCGCAGGTTATGACACAATCGTTAGCCTATTTTTTTTACAAAAACTGCTTCTACGGGGCCACAACGTAAGATACAAGGCCTTTTATACATTTTCATGTTTCATTAGAAATAATGAATGGACAAATGTAGTCTTTAAACACCTCAGATGTAAAGTTATTCACTGTCAAAGTGACGCCAAAATGAATGGGAGTCAATGGAAAGAAGAAAATAACAGCCGTTATTTGAATGAATACATGACACACTGATAAACTCATACTATTTTCTTTTCGGGCTTCCTGCAGATTACCTTAATAATCATAATAAGCACGAACACTGTTTTTGCCGTGACTTTGACTGGCACTCAGCTTCACGTTTTTAATGCAGCGTGTTTTTGAACAGTTACTTTTAAAATAGCCTGTCTCAAGCTGCAGCAATATTTCATTCATTTTTATGCTGTGTTGCTATTGTGTCCACTCTTCTACTTGATTGTCGCGCTTCTTGGGAATGTCGTGGCCTAGTGGTTAGAGAGTTTGACTCCTAATCCTAAGGTTGTGGGTTTGAGTCTCGGGCCGGCAATACCAGGACTTAGGCCCTGGTATATTGCCTGCCCATGAGCAAGGCACTGAAGTCCCAACTGCTCCCCTGGTGCTGCAGCAAAAAATGGCTGCCCACTGCTCCAGGTGTGTGTGGATGGGTTAAATGCAGAGCACAAATTCTGATTATGGGTCACCATACTTGACTGTATATCATGTTACATCACGTCACTACAGCAAATGTGTCCTGTGTGTTCATATGCACCGAATACTGCCAAAGATTATGTCTTATTTATAAGATAATATTAAAAGTGTTGAATTAAAGCTCCCTATATGACTTGTTTTAGAGTTGCTACTGATTTTTGATTTCAGCAAAAAGTGGCATCACACATAGGCTAGTCTTACGTAGCCAGACCTTCAGGCATAAGATCTGGAATTTATGGCAGCTTTCATTGGTCGATTCCCACCCATGAGGCCGTTTGCCTGACATGTCAAACAACCAATCACAGTTCAATTTGTTCATCGTCACGTTTCGTGCTGTGGAAATGTCGCCACAATAACAGACTGGTTTGTAAAACTTTTGGACGTATTTGAAAGATTCTATGCCGCAAACTTTAAATATTTCACATACTTTAGAAAATCCAGTATTTAGTTAATCCTGATAAGCACTGCTCGTCACAGTTGTAAACTTGACGGCTTTCTATTTTCGTGAGGGGTTTGGCGCCACGATATCTTTGTTTCCAGGTGGACACTTAAAGAATGCGACACACACAATTCTCACGGAAATCCTGTAGAATTCAACCAATCCAATAATGACTTTCAACGTTCCTGAAGTGTTTCCACTTTTGTGTCCCATATGCATCAGACATTTAGCCAACAGTCCGTGAGCGTGAAGTCTGAGGCTGAGACTACACACAGGCTAATCATGAACAATCATATTTACATTAACAGTCATCGCTGTCACTTCAGAAAACATGTGCACAACCATACTATGTATTATATGTAGCTGTTGTTGTAAAGCTTAAATATGAGAGTTAATTTGAAATAACCCAATAAATTAATTAAATAATTCTTACTGTTTGGGATTTAAGAAAAGTCTGGAGCTGTCCTAAATTTAAGAAGTTATATATTATGATTCTTTTCAAAGATTCTTTTCAATAATTTTTATTCTTCTTAGGTTTTGTCTTAAGAACAATCTTAAAAAAAGATAAGAATATTTTTAAGATGAATTGTTAGGAATACAACATATTCATAACGTTTTTCTAAAGTTAAAAAATTTGAAGAAAATGGCAGTTAAGAAGAAATGTATTCTTAAGAATGTTTTATGAATCCAGCCCCTGCTCTTAGACAGCTGGACTTCCATACCCACCTGATGTTATCGTATATCAACATGGCATTGGGCCTTTGGGGGGAAGCAGTGAGATGAAAACAAACACTGTTAGATTGGGTGTGTGTGTTATATATCCTTGTAGTGCATCTGCTCCTGCTTAATACTACCAGATGGTGAATCAGGGTGTTATACTAACCATGATCTTCAATTACATTTTTACACATGAAATCACAATGAATGACTTGTTAAGTAGTCAGCTGATGTCAAGTTTTTTACGCTCACTTTCGGTCTCGTAGGTTTTCTGTATGTGCAATTCAATCACTACAGCATAGGAAGTATCTGTAACTTGTATTTTGTTATGGCTATTAATATAGTGTGGATATCTATTCATAGACATTAAGGCATTATAACAACTTCATAGTACACTACAGGGATGTATTGGCTATAAATTGTTTCTATGTGTATGTGCCCAGAAGTGCATTTCACAGCGAAATCTCCAAAACACAACGGAATTTGTTCTATGCCGGCAAACAAATGTGTTTTTGCTACTTTTGACTCATGAGCTCCTCTTTAATAAAAACGATGCTATGTCTTTTTAAGTGATGTATGTGTTGAATGTGTTGAAGGAATTTTTGTTCTAATTATCTTAAAATTTGAATTTTAAATCCAAATTTCGATATCCGATATATTTTTTAAACCCTTGAAGTTTCTATGGTGCACTAAATTATATATCAGCCCATGTCACGGTGCAGTTTCAAGTGTTATTTACATTTGTAACAGAAAAGAGTCGAACCAGACAAATTAAAGAGTCTATCAAAGCTGTGTTTGGAACACGAGCCGAATTCCTCAGGAAGTCATAAAACATTCTGTGCCACAAGACCCAAGCAAGATGACCAACCAACTTGTTAACACAACAGCTTTCAACATTAACACCACTAGAACAATTATTTACAATTTCAATTCGAAGAAGAGAAATTTGGTGTCAAACGTGTTGTTCGTAATAGAAATGCAACCCTGGACATTACATGTAAACCCATGAGAGTTAAACACTTCCATTGACTTCCCCTCACCTAGCAGAGCCAGACTGAAATTCCTAAGGGGGGGGGGGGGGGGGGGGACTTGTAATCTGGTCTTCACCGAACATCCCTATGTCAGAGAATGACAAAGAAACTGTCTTTTGTACATATATATGGACCAAAATGAACTCCAAAATGACTTCTAAATGAATATCATTCCATCGCTTAACTCCATATTCATTTATATGTAACCCACACATTCGACTATAATGTTATAATCACTGATTGTGCATGTCTTTTGATAACTATAGGATACATAGTCATGTCTAGTATTGATATAATCGAATCTGCTTGCTTGAATTAGTTCAGACAATCATTTATTTGTCAAATATATCCTAACCTGGTTATAGGAATCATGTCCAAAATTAGACCCTGCAAGAGTGGGAAAATTCGGAACACATGCTTGGTAAGATAAACATATGATTTATGATACCCCCGAGCAAAGACGATATCTGATTGGTCAAGACAACATTTGAGGTGTGGCCAACAGGCCAGTTTAAATACTTAGGACACCATAAAATCTTGGCTTTTAGTCTCTAGCTGTGCTTCTGCTATTAGCCATGTCTGCTTTTAGTTGTTAGCTTTGCTTCTGCTACTAGTCATGCCTGCTCTTAGCTTTTAGCTTGTAGCTTTGCTACCTAGCTTTAGCTTTTAGCCATGCTGTTAGTCATCACTGTTCTTTGAGCACGGTTCCAGCGTGCTTCAGTCTGCACGCCTGCTGCTACTTAGCCACGATGAGAAGGAACACAACCTAGTCTCGTCAAACTTTATTTCTTTTATTTTCCGTTTGAGAGTTTCGTGTTCTGAGTTAAGTTTTGTAACGTCGAGCCTCTGACGCCTGACCTCAGGTGCCTGTTCAACTTCAACCAGCCACACAACTTCATCTTCAGCCAACGTCCAACCACGGGCTTCCCAAGACGTCACTTCAGCGACTACTGAACTTCCAGCCAATCAGCGACAACAAAGGGACACTTTCAGGCAATGTAACCTCCAGACTGTGACCTTTACTGGTGTATCTAATATAATTTTAACCTCACTGAGGAACTCAATGCGAGGGCTAATTACGTGATTGATGGTTGTTTTCTTCCCGCAACTTGTGTGAATGTTTGTGTGCGTGCGTTTATGTGTTAGATTCGTTTATATGTCTTAGATTTATCTAATAAAGCATTATTCATATTGAAAAGAGAAGTATCTTGTGTTTTGTGCTTACAAGTTAATGTTTTAAACTGCCGATCTTGTTACTGTGCTAATTGATAGTGTTTTCACTATAGTTTGGATATTAATATCCAGCACAGATTTGATGTTAAACCGCTCGTTCAGTGAATCGCAGGGCGTCTCAGTGATCAGCCGTGAAACAGTGATTCTGTTCAAATTCCCTTTAAATTATTAAATGATTCCCTTTGAGCTAAATTGTCCTGTTTCCGTTACACATTAAAGGTAGATACCCAGCCTTGTTGACATATAGGCTATGTAAACTAATTATGCCCACCAATGTCTGGTTGGCCACATAAAATTGAAAATGGCACACATTGTTTAACAGTTGTGGTGAAGTAAGGCGCACAGGATCAACTTTTTGACGTGATTGACCTGTTCGAGTTCGAGTTCGAGTTTGTATCTGATTTTTGCAGACTCACTCTTCTCCCTTTTACCATCACATATGATATTAGAAAGAAACTTACTTTCAATGAAGAAAATATCTTAAAAGTGGAAATAATGTACATAATGAGTGTTTAATAATGAAGTATATTGGGTCTACAAAATATACAGTCTACAAAAATTTTGGAAAATGTCCAAAATGTGAATTTTGTAAGAACATTACCCCTGGTATAAAGTCCTTATTAGCTTTAAGGTGTTTAATTGTGTTGCGGCTTGTTTCTGTTGTGGAGATTTTGTTGTGTTGTGCACTACTGGGCCACCTTTCTATCTCAGACATATTTATTACTGTGACGAGTTGGGCGGAGCCGAGAGCCGTGGGAACGGGGTGAGGCCAGTGGAGTGATTGGAAATGAGTGACACCTGCTCGACTAGGGCTGCACGTTCTCAAGTTTTTCATTAACCGTTAACCGAGGCCCTTAGCGGTTAATACTCGGTTAACCATAGTGTGCCATAGTAACCATAACCATAGTAATTTCCGGACATTGGCCGAAAAAAAAAAAGGAATGTCCGACAAAATTTAATCTCTCCGGTCAAATTGTCCTATTAAAACTGCCTAATAATGCCGCCCATTAACACAATCTGAATTTGAGAATAAGCCTAAAATGTATAAGGCAAAAGGTAACAAGCAGACTCCGCGGCCGCCTCGCTAAGGCTATGACTATGTTTGACACGTACAATATTTGAAAATCGATAATTATTTATTTATTTATTTATTTAAATTACATTTATATCTGAATTTATGTCAACCTATAGACTTTCAAATATCAAAATGTCATGAATTAATATGTATTTGTGTACAAAATGACATATAAACATATTTTCCTATTATACTTTGCCTGGAAACGCTTCCAACAAGGCGTCGGTTCTATTTCTAGCATGCACGTCTCACGCAGGCAGTCGGCAAGCTCTAACCTGTTAACATGGGAACCGAATTAAAAACAGACACGCCACGCAGCTGAGATGCTTTCGCCACGCATCCAGTGTGTCCTGACCGGCCTAATGATGCCCGGGTGTTGGCTGTTGAGATTACAACAACGAGGTTGTGCTTGAAGTATATCTAAGCACTGTATTGCAATACTTGCATTTTGCCCCGTCACTCATATTAGCCCGCTTCATATTAGAAAAATGACTTCTTCTTGTGGACATTACAAATGTTTGGGAGCGCTCTGGCGGTCTCTGGTGGTGCAAAAATGTATTACAACTAAATTCAATGCACGCCATTGACGTCACTTAACCGAGCAAAATGTTTCACTCGGTTACACAATTTTTAACGGTTAATCGGTTAACCGGTTAACCATGGACACCCCTATGCTCGACCCACTGGTCTCAAGTCCCACGTAGGAGGTGGAAGGATATAAAACAGGAGCGATTACAGTGAAGGACGAGAGAGGACCAGGCCTCTCTCGTTTTGCATTTAGTGTGTTTTGTGTTTATTTTGATTATTAAACTTCATTTTGATTGTCTGCCAGTTCCCGCCTCCTTCTTCCTGATGATTATGAAGGTTTTATTGTTACATTGGTGCCGAAGTATGGGAGAAGGAGGGACATGCTGCTGAAGATCCCTCGCTGCTGTGGTGAATCCGCGGTGCTATTGAGCAGGCGAGGAAGTGTGCCGCCATGGGCTGGAATGAGTTGCCGGGGACAGGTGAGCTCACTGCCGGCCGCCCGTGATGTGGAGGGGCAGCTGCCATCCGTAAGGGAGCGGAGGAGTCTGCGAGGGGGCCGGAGGGGTCTTCGCCAGGGGGCCGGAGCCTGCTGCCTCCATGAAGGAATACGGAGGAGCAGGGAACAGGGGACTCCTGCCGGCTGCCCAAAACCGGAGGAGCCGTCTCCATCCACCGGGCGGCGGAGGAGTGTCGTGCCATCCACCGAGGGGTGTCCAGTGCCACGGCCAGGCACCACAGAGGAGATCATCCAGCTGGTGGAGGGCCGAGCGGCAGTGCGTCTGGGAACCGGAAACTCTCCTCTCTCCCCTCTGTCGCTCCTCATCCTTCCATCTCCTTTTCTCTAGCCTCGTCAGTCCTATCCCCAGGTTCCCCAGGTCACCGTGAGTGGTCCCCTCGGAGGGAGGGGGGTGGAGTAGAGCGCTGTCTCGTGGGTACCCCACGGCCTGCGAGGGACTATGTGACGAGTGGGGTGGGGCAGAGAGCCGTGGGAATGAGGTGAGGCCGGTGGAGTGATTGGAAATGAGACACCTGCTCGACCCACCCTTCTTGAGTCCCACGGAGGAGGTGGAAGGATATAAAAAAGGAGCGACGACAGTGAAGGACGAGAGAGGACCAGGCCTGGGTTTTAGTTGTGTTAGCAGTTGTCCGTGAGGGTCTGCCGCGGTGTTTTGTGTTTATTTTGATTATTAAACTTCATTTTGATGGTCTGCCGGTTCCCGCCTCCTTCTTCCCGATGATTATGAAGGTTTTATTGTTACAATTACTAACTGGTGTATATAATCAGTCATAAGGCAACCATTCTAGTCTGGTTTCATTTCCAACTTTTTTTATTATTCGGACCTATGAAATGTAAAATTAACTGTAAGTCATCAGGAAACCTCAAAAAATTTTGTTTTACATGAAATTCAAGGCCAATTTGCATCACATGTAAAATGAAACTGTCCGAATCATGCATTAATTTATTTAAATGTAAAAAATTTGATTATTCATAACAAATCTGTTTTTTAATCAAACAGCACAAAATGCAGTCCTCTTGGAGTGTGTATGCACACTATAAATCAGGGTGCATTATGGATATGAGTATGTAAGGATACTTAGTGGTTCAGGCTGTGGAATTGCTGAAGGACTAAAAAAAATGTTAACAGCAGGATGATACAAAACTGTACATTTGTTGTCTATTACCACCCACTGCAACCTATAACAACGAGGGATATAAGGGCAGTTAGAATAGCAAAATATGTCAGAGAGCGTTGCTATTGTGTGACTTATTGTATTGCAATAGGCAGCACTTCAATGCTAATGATGAATTGAGACTAGTTAGAACATAATTTATAACTGATATGGCTTAATAATAGTATTTCATTATGGTTACATTTGAATGGTTGAAGGATGTTTAATTAGTTGAATAGATGAAGGATGTTAAAACACAGTTTAATATACCCAACATAAAAAATGTTACCTAAGAGAGAGAGAGAGAGAGTGAGTGAGATAGAGAGTCAGAGAGAGCCCAGAAGAGGGTCCCATCACAGAAAGAGAGATTGCCAGCCAAGAAAAGAGACAGAACAACAGTTACAATCTTCTTTTATCCCTTCCTTTACCATGTGACTAAAAACCAAATACAAGACATTCAAACTGAGCAATCAGCAAGTTACAGCTTTCCCCACCATGAAAAAGGTGGCCTGACATATATACATGATGGCCTACAGGGCTTGATCACAATCAGCAATTCTGTGCCTTCAGGAATTCCAAATGGCCTTTTTTTACTGAAGATAGTTTTGGGACAACAAATCAGAAGTCTTTGACCATTTTCAACCCTACAAGTACAGTTCAGTATACTGTATAGAGAAAGAAAGTGTCCACTAAAAATGCTAACAATAGGGAGCGCTTTCAGAAACAGCTTGCCCAAATACATTCTGAATGGCATAGAAAATGAATTATTGAATGCAACAGGTTTGTGAAGGGGAATGTATTATATGCTGCACATAAGGTATTCATTGAAAGTATTCCCACATATTGCTAGATGTGTTGAAAAGTGAACACTATGTGCTTACTTTTTATTTGCAGTGTCATTTGATTTGTATATTATCTAGCATTTATTTAAATAGGTTGGAAATATACAAGGGTACACAGAGGGCATTAAACTTTACATTGCACATAGATTTTTTTTTAATTTGTTGTCTATTTTACAAATAATAACCATGAACTACAATCACAAGTTGCATAAAGCCTCATTTGTGCACCTCGAAGATTGCTGTAAATTTTCAGTTTTTTTTTAAATGCTGTCACTTTCAAGTGTGGTTTAAGCTTTTGTACATAAAGCTTCCACATCAATTACTCTACCCTGTTATATATATATTGATCTTTCAGTTTTGCAACAATAGATCTGGTCATTTTATGGAAGCACATTTTTATAGTGCAGTTTTCAATGAAGAAGGTCTCCTCTTCAAAGCATCACATTAGTATTTGTCCTTTGTTTGAAACGGCTTTAAGCTCTTTTTTTTATTTATTTATTCATTTATTTATTGTTGTGGTTACATCAGTTGTATTTGAGGACTATTAAGACTACAGGTTAAGCAAATATACTTTTCAGGGTGCCTGTTTCCACCACAGATTTTCTTTTAAAAGAAAACAATTATATCTTTACATCTCACAGTTCTGACTTTTCTCTGCTTATTCTGAGTTTATTTCACTTTTAAGGCCACTTCATTTGATTGATGAAAGTATCTGTCTGTATCACAAATAAGGTCAAAACTGTGAGATGTAAACTCAACTCTGAGAAAAAGTCAGAACCGCAGGTATGAAAGCACTGTATTCAGAAACTGGCTTCCATAATGTTACTTAATATTGGGGCTGAGACAACTATAAATGGGTTATTGTAGCCAATCACACTAACAATGTAGAGTACAAACTGGGCTCTAGAAACCTTTTTCAGATCAAAATTACTTAAAAAGTACTAACAAGACATGTTGAGTTGACAGAACAGGGAATCTTTTGATATGCTGTCCCTCTTCATTCCAGATTTACTTTAATGAAGAAACACTGAAAAGCCCTCAGTCCTTATTGTTTAGTGTGACTGCATGATAAGATGAAACATTGTGAGGAAACACTTGTTTTTTTTATTATTATAAAACACTTCAAAATCACTACAAAGGTACCTCATGTTTGTTACATATCTGACACAACTGTTTCTCCAAAGAGCTGTTAAATGATTAAACTGTTTGTCGTTGTCTTTTGCAGATTCAGATGTATTGTGTATCCCTTCAAACAAAAGCTGACAATATCAACAGCCACTTTCATTATTGTGATAATCTGGGTCCTGGCAGTGTCCATCATGTGCCCCTCTGGCGTCATGCTTCAGGTGACTAAAGAGCAAACCATTCGCGTGTTCCTGGGAGACGGCAACCGAACGAGCCCATTCTACTGGTGCAGGGAAAACTGGCCTAACCAGGAGATGAGGAAGATCTACACCACCGTCCTGTTTGCCAACATTTACCTGGCTCCTCTGTCTCTCATAGTAATCATGTACGCAAGGATTGGGATCACTCTGTTTAAAACAGCCATGCCGGCAGGGGCCAAACCTGGCCATGATAACCGTCACTCAGTGTCGAAGAAAAAACAAAGAGTGATCAAAATGCTCCTCATCGTGGCTTTGCTCTTCATCTTGTCCTGGTTGCCTCTGTGGACACTAATGATGCTAACAGACTATGTTAAACTTACCGAACATCAGTACAGGCTTATTAACATCTACATTTACCCTTTTGCCCACTGGCTAGCCTTCTTCAACAGCAGTGTCAACCCAATAATCTACGGGTTCTTCAATGAGAACTTTCGGCGTGGGTTTCAGGCCGTGTTTAAGTTTGGCATGTGTCCTGTTGGCGGTCAGCATCGGACCTATTCTCATAGGGTGCAGGGCAATTCTGTGCAACCTGTGAACCCGCAACCCTCCACAGAGCCCATCTCTCTTAACAGCCTGGAGAACAACAGTTCGAGGAGGATGAACCACGTCAACGAGCAAGACTTAGTGATGGAAGATTTAGAGAAAGTGTCTGAATGTAGTATGGAAGGAGCTTCTCTTTAAAGGGCTTAATAGAGAGGAATGGTATGATAGCAGACTCATTATGTATCAAATTACAGACGATTATTTACTTACATTTTAAAAATGAGACTGTTAACATTATACATTTGTGTGTAAAATGGATTTAACTCATGTTTAATTTGAACAGACATCTGCTGCTGGCATGAATGTACTTGCTGACGTTGTCAGACACGATTGGGCAATTCTGACAATTTAACAACTGTAGTCTTGTAAATTTAACAATCTGTAAAGATAAGTTCAGTTAAAAACAAATCCGTAAAATTACTGTAAATATATGTATATACACAGGAACATCTGGAGTTTTATGATATGTAATTAGATGTATACATTTTTATATGCTCATGAAAGTATCAGAACTGCCATAATCCAAAATCATTCATTGTTTCTGGATTAAAGTCTGGGATTTTAGGCACAGCACTTACATCTTAATATTAACATTAAACATTCATACCTCATTTGTGACAGATCCGTGGAAAGGCTGGGATATATTTCAGTGGGAGGGTTTAATGGGACCATAATTGTTATCTTGTACCCAAACAGGGTAAAATGAGCCATGAAAGAGATTAGTCTGATTGTCTGCTGTTGGCGCAAATAGCAGAAAGTAAGTCATAGTTACTCACACTGGCCTTTCTGCCCTGTTGACTGACAGAGCTCTCAGATGAATAGTTTGACATATGAGACAGAGGTAGGCTTTGTATGGATTTGATATGGATTTCAGGAATATTTGATGCACGAGTCTGGATGTAGCACTGTGATTCACTTGCCAAAAGCTGATTTGTTCTTCAGGCATGCTTTCTCTTTAGGGTTGTCTGTGCCAAAAACATTGTCATTGTTTAATTATTCATTACCTTTTTTACCCTCTCTGTTTGCATGTTGATTAACATCACTTACTTATGGGTTTCCTGCCAGGTAGTTTTTAACTGCCCCATCCTTTAGCCTGCATTATTTTGTGACAGAATCACAAAATGGTTTGAAGTGACTGTTAAAGTTAGACTGCAGTCACTTTAACGAGGTCATGTCATGCCTTCTTAAATTATTTGATACTGCTCTCTGAGTTCCACTTACAATGTTATGAAGTTTTTACGTAAAAAAAGAAAAAAAAAAGTACTTGGCTATTTCCTGTCCTGTTTTGACCCCCTCATCAGAAGGCTCTGTTTGAATAGGTTTGGGCTGGTTGTAGACTCAGAAGTGAACACTCACAGCTATGATTGGTTAACAGTTGTGTATGTTTGACAGCTTACATCCTTCAGAGATGGACACTGCTGTGATTTAAGTTCAAAATGCATAAATACTATCAAACCATCTGTAATAACAGACAAAGCAACAGTGACCACATTATAAAACCAGTTACACTTGTGTGGTGCGACATTACTGTGTTTGGCACTGCATCGTCTTTTAGTTTCAGTCTTTCAGAAAATCCTGCATCAAACTGTGCTTTGTTTGTAAATGAATCCATGGTTAAATGAAGTGAACAAAGGACCATGTTCTTACTGACGTGGTCTAGATCTTCATTAAAAATATCATCTATTCTTTCTTAATGTTGGAATCAGTAGGAAGGCAATGCAAAGATTTTACACGACTTGGCACAGCACAGAGGTCTTGTTGACTTTGGAGCCATCTTTATCGTTTGATTTCTGTGTAGGCCAGTGTTAGCCTCTCTCGTCATTTACATGTGCTTGAATTGGTGGGTTGGGCGAAACAGGCGCTGCAGTAGAAGCATGCATTGATCTTCTTTTGCAGAGGCAGTGTTTAACCATACTATAGTTCATAAATTGGCACATTCCACAACTTTTCATTTTGGCAGATTGGCTTCAATATAAGCTGTTTTTAGACTAACGAGAAATTTCTAAAACTTACAGGATGTTTTTAATAGTACAATGACCTCTTATATGTGAAAATATCAAGGGAATTTCTCAGTTCATGACCCCTTTAAACTTAAGCATTAACTCTTTGGTGAGATCTTTCAGGTGGGTCAGCACAAGGTTTGGGAATGATTGTGTCTGTATGTCCTATTTTGTACTTTTTACTCCGTGTGATTCAGCTGAACATTTGTTGGTGTATTCATCAGTCTGAAATCAGAAAGTTCAGTTTCAATAAATCTTTTTGTTTACTTATTTATTTTTATTATGATATATATATTTTTTTAAATATCAAAAATCTTTTCAAACTGGTAAGCTGGTTCTGAAAGATTTAGTAAGCTCACTTTTTGCATCTATACATTACTGTATGTTACATTATTTATGTAACCTCATACATTTCTTTCCGTTTGTTTTTTAGTTTCATGAATGAATGTCTTACATTCACTGTGAATGTAAGTAGAAATGTTTTCTTTTCTCTCCCCAAACAGAGCAAACCATTTCCATGTACCAGAATATTTTAATTCAAACTGTGTGACAGGAGTTTGTTGGATTACATATTTGACCAGTGAAGATGGAAAACCAACATGCACAAGATTTTTTCTGTAGATTAATTCTATCAGCAATCAGAGCTGTGTTTTTGTGATTATCATAGCAGATGGGAGATGAGTAAGTTAATTCTTCCCTCTTCTTGACAGCTGACACTTCGTAAACCAGTGCAATCTAAACATGATTAAGCCAGCAGCACACTGACATCACTGTAAAGTAAGACTGACAATTGGCCAGGAGAAAATGTGTTAGAAACAGACAGAAGAAGAAGAAGAAGAAAAAAGCCTTTGATTACAAGGTGACTCTGACTTTATGGAAGTTCCAGGTGTGTCAAACCTTATTGTCGGATTTGTCAAGGACACAGTTTGTGGAGAAATATTTATTTTTATATATCTCTGTTTACTGAACATGAACAGTATTTACTGTGGAATTGTTCATTTCTATAGTTCTAATGATGTATTAGCAAAAGCAATGCTATAAACCTTGTCAATATTTATGGCTTTGTGAATCTTGTTGTATTAGTGTTGACTACATGCTAACAGAGTACAGTTGTTTTTCTTTTAGAAACACCTTGCAACAAGAATAAATCAATCTGTGATCTGGATTTTTTTTTTTTTCTCCAAACTGCCTGGATATGGACTAAAAATGGTCCGTCCTTCAGAGTGCAGTTTATATTGTGGAGATACAGTGCCATCCTGCTTTAGTGTAGATTAATAAAGAAACTACTGTAACTCAATTGCCTTTTTTTACACCATTGCTTCAGACACACCTTCATTGGTGCATTGTGTAAATACTGTAATGTATTTTATGCTTTTTGGGTTTGAGTCTATAGCGCGACACAAGATTATGTCACTGTTTCCTTTTGCCTGAATGGAAAAAAAATGATGCAATTTATTCTTATAGGTGCAAGAGAACTGCCACAAGCCTCCAGACTTTTTATGTCTTGTATACAGTATACAGCATTACAATGAAAAGTGAGATCTGTCTGTTTAAATGGCCATGTGATTCATCATGGATCTATTCACACTGAACTTTCAGCTGTCTTTTCTGCTTTAATCAGTGAGGGAGTGTAAATCTGCTTTGGGTATTGTAATCAGGCACTGTCTGGCCCTGGGCCTGGCTCCAGCAGTACCTCTGACGTTGTTGGAAATAGGACAGTTCTGGCAATGATTCAACCTGCTGCGCTGGGGCGGATGATGATTTCATTTGGGTCAGTGCTGGGGAACTATTTAAATGTGATGTGTTAGTGATGTATACGTGATGTGGTCACAACTCCGAGTACCACTGAGGCAAGACATTTGTCACAATCTGGTCACTCACCTTATCTCCATGTGTAAACTTTTTCATCATGCGCTAGACTAATAAAAGCTGTTAGGCGAAAATATGGCACTGTTAAAATGGACATCAATCATACAAACATTTGATTGTGGCAAAGTTATAAAACTGAGGAAAGTGAATAAATAAATTGAAATGACTGTGCTTATATAGTTATGTTTGTTTCCAGTGATCATTGTCATTTGTCAGAGTCCAAAGTTTGTGAGTTTCAGAATGATGTAATAATAATATCATGTGCTCAGGGTAATAAATCATTGTGAAAGGGCTTGAATACAAGTCTATTCTTCTTTTGCCTCTGTGTGTTGAGTATCAATGATGTGATGCTTTTTTATTTTCATTATGAACATGTTTTTAATTTCGAAAATTGTGCATTTTGGGAGCATAAAGTATAAATTTCAAGTTGATAGAACTGTTCTAATATAGCAGGAAAAAAGTCTCATTAAAAAGATGGACAAGAAAAACAAGCTGTTTGGCACAATCTTTCATTTCACTGCTTAAAAAAATCTGTCTTTCATTTCACCACTTAGAAGTGTTAAAATGTGAATAAATATAAATATGAACCTTTTCTCATCCAAATCAATCAAGTGGTAATCAGAAACATGCAGCGAATGAAAAATAGTTAAAAAAGAAAATGATATAGAAGATCAACAAGGAAATGTGATATTTTTTTACGAGGTAAAGTTAGTTGTCATTTCATGGGATCCATCCATCCATCTTTGCATACTCCAAACTATCTAATGTAAGGTCATGTCATATGGTGCGACTTAACATATTTTAATTTATTAATCAATAATTCATCATTTTTTTTAAATAATGAGTTATGTATTCACACACGTTCACTTACCCTAAACTTACCCCTAACACAAAACTGTCTGCATTTTTAGATTAAAAAAAAAAAAAACTAAACTGATTTATAAGCTTTTTCCCATGGGAACCAAAAAATTACTGGTATTATTATCCATTCTTTCCCATCATGTAGGGAATGCAGACACACACACATTTAAAGCTAACTAAAGGTGTACACATACTTGAGTATTTACAGCTAGTAGTGCTGTCAATTGATCAATTGTGATCGCATCCAAACTAAAGTTTTCTTTTTATTTCTCTGTACTGTGTATATTTATTATGTATATATAAGAATATATTTATATATTGATTTGTTTCTTGATTTGATCTTCATCGCTCAAAATTTGAAGGAATATTAGCTGTGTAGGTATACCACTGTTCTACTAACATGTTTGACCAAACAAGGCATTTCAACAAAAAACTTTATTTTGTGAAAAACACGAAAATTAGAGAACAGTAACCACTGTAGCATGAAAGAAGATTACAGCTAAAATCTTGGAGGATTACAGATGTCAGAATTTAGTGGGAAGTGTAAAGGGCGCTTGCTTTGAATAACATCTGTGGATGCAAGACATCACTATACAGTAGTTTCTCAGATCCTGGTCCACTCTTTCACAGTTCGGTAACTATAGTGGGTTTCTTAACCATAGCTTTCAGTTGTGTTTAGATCAGGACTCTGGCCCGGTCATTTTTATTATTTCAATCTTCTTAGCTTCAAGGAACTATTGCTTCACCTGTTTTGCAGTGTGAGTGGGAGTATTACCTTACATGAAAATTGCTGACTGACTGGGAGTAGCTTGCAGGGAAGGAACTGCACGTTGCTGCAGGAAGTCCTTCTGATAAACATTTGCATTCACCCTGCCATGTATCTGTATAAGAAGCTTAACTTCTGCTGCAGAAAACATCCCCAAACCATGACACTTTCTCCTCCACCTTTCACTGACTTTTACGTATCGGGCTTAAGTCTTTCCCCAGTTTGACGCTGAACATTGTCCCATCAGACTTGAATGAATTAGTGTCATTGTAAACTTGTAGTATTCCCCCCAATAACCCCTGAAATGCCCTAAATGTAACTGTCTGAATAAACATTAGAATTTATTATATGGTTCAAAGTAAATTAATGATTTTGGATTATCAGAGGAGCTTGCATAATGTAAACGGCGGCAGAGGAGGAGGTCAAGTTCTCATCTACTTTCTCACACACCTGATAAAGTTATTGCACTGGACACTTTGACCTTTTTTAACTTTCATTGTCTGGGCAGTGAAACTTTTTACAACATTCTAAATATATTTTAAAATTATGTTCCGCAGAACATTTTTTTTTTTTTTTTTTGGTGCAATTTCCTAAAAGACGAAAAATTCCTTATTAAAGGAAGGGTAGGCGATTTCTGAGAGGCTAGCAGTAGCAAGATATAGCTTTGAAAGCATAAGGTTGCACCTTCCCTGCAGATCTCTTTCCAAAGCACCGCCTCCTCCAAAACACATGAATGCACTGAGGAGACTAGAGGCTAACAAGCAGCACAATGAGAGATGGTGTTGGTGGACAGTTGAATGCAACGCTCTCAGAATACCTCATGTCATTCATCTGTGATTAAACATTATAGTTCAAAGAACATAATATTACAATAATAACACCTTCTACTCCTGCTTGTTCTGCAAAGTGTAATGGAACAAGCTGATGCCGTATCATGTCTTCGTGAACAGGGTGCATTGAGGTATGCAAATACGGTACATGCATTGACAGGAAGATCTCGGACAGAGGGATATGACTGGAAGAACATTTTATGGTACTACGTCTTCTATAGATGATATAAATTCATATCAATACATTTAGACCACTTAACTTAGTGATTGTTATTTGGATGTGAATGTACTTTCAACCAGCATAACAAAAAATGTTTTTATACCAAATCACCTGACCTACACTGTCTTTAACTGAAAATAAATAACAAAAAGTGGAAATATGTCTCTGAAGACAATAAATAAATAAATAAAAAGTGTGCCTATATAAAGCTAATCATGAATTAAAGGTATGACAAACTGTATCTAAACCAGTCCTTCCTCCATCATTGATAAATTACAGTGTGCCAGAGTTTGTCTAAAAGGCAATTATTTCACAGGGAGCTGCTGCTCATGTTTAAAAATGAATAATATGAAATATGGATGATCCATAGAGGATTGTCGTAGTAGTTACCGATCTAAGATGTGGCCATCATTCAGTAGAAGCTACAAGGAAAACTTGTTTTGAGTGATCTGTTTCTCTATGTTCTAACAGGTTGTTTACAATCATTAAAACGTTCAGGTAAAGGCCAGTGTCTTAGAGTCTTAGAAACTGACTTTGGGAACAATAGACTGTATTGGTTGCGACAAAGGTTGACAAAACTTCACACTAAGCTAATTAAACACTTACATGGTTTGTATACTGTACACACAATGCAAATTTAGGAAATTAGTCATAATGAGGCTATCATTGAAGAGAACAATTTAATAACTACAAAGAGAATTAGGCTGTCCACACTTTGATTATGCTAGTGTTTTTACACACTTAATTCTGTTTTCTATACAGCTTGAATAAAGGTTTTTGCTGTTTTCCATGAAGGCTGAACTGTAATGCCAGACTATGCAAACACGCATCATGTTGCAAGCACTTTAGTACACAAGTTCATTAGCAAACCAGTGTAATATTTTTATCTAATAGCTTTAGCAAAACGGTGTCAGTCTTTGAACATTCTGATTTCAGAACGTATGTCCCACTAATTTTAACCCACAAAGGCCAATGCTGCTTTGTTCAATTTGCTTCTAATAATGCTTTAATTTGTTTTATATTAACCTCTCACTCACTATGAGATTAGAGCAAATCTGACAGAGGTTCATTTGACAGCTCTTATATAATGATCTGAGACTTACAGCAGTTGTTTCTCTCATAAATTAGATTTTTTTCATGAATCAATTCATACTGAACTGGAGAAGTAAATTAAGGCACTTGTGTGGTGATATTTTCCTCCTCCTCTTTAGCTCACTGTTGCAAATGTTCAATTATATTTGACTGAATCTGACTCAACAATATAACAATATAAATAAGTAGAACTGAATTATGAAGAACTCTGAAGCCTGTGAATTCAAGGAGAATCCAAGTTGTCAGTTAAGTATGTCGTAGATGGGGGATGGGGGTCTTAGACAACCTAGCTTCTGTCCCAGATGCCATGTCCGTTTGAAGCCTAATGAGCCATATGCTTGAAGAATACAAACAAACCATCAGAGTAGCTCAGGCTAACCTGGAAAAATTGCATGCAGCTCACTAATTATAGGAAACTCTCAGTATATTGATACAGACAATATCCCAGTGAAAACAAAATTTGAACAGATAAAGTGCACAGCATCATTTGTGAACTACTGCTTATGTGAACTAACATTTTACCCTAAATAATTTTGATGAGGAATATATCCCAAATTATTTGTGCAATGGATACCTGAAATTAAGCAGTTTGTTCAAAAGAGGAATACAATTGTAAAGGTTGCACTTTATTTTACAGTACGTGTACTAACATGTAGTGTACTTACAGCGTATATATCTAAGAAAGTTCTGGTAATACAAAGTAACTACATGAGGTAGGGTTAGGTTTAGGTGTAGGTTCAGGGTTAGAACCTAGTTATTACATAGTTATTGTAATTACTATAATAAGTACATAGTATGTACATGAGGAACAGCACTGTAAAATAAAGTGCTACCATTGTAAACTATAAGCAGGAATCTGTTTACAAGCACCTCTAACATCATTTTATTTAAAAAATAAATTTGGAAATAGAAATGCAATTTCTATTGCAAGAAAAGCATTATTTACGTAAGCATTAAAGTAACAATCAATATTCTGTCTACAATGTGACTTAATTATTTTTTTATCTACTTTTCTTTACACAGGTATTTACAGTAATTCTTACACTCTGCCAACTATTACCTTACAGTAACAACAGAATCAGTAAATACAACAAAATCTAGAGCTCCAAGCGTAGAGGTCTTCAGTGATATTCCTTTACTGTCATCATTTTGACTGTATGGGTATCAGTCTCTTGAGATCACCCTGCTTCCTCTTACTTAAAAAGCAAAAAAAAACATGAGGAGTTTACCTCCACTTCAGTTAGGGAGAGTCAAAACTTGGTAGAGATAAGCAACTCACTGAAATGTATCAGAAACCTGCAGCCTCCTGCTGCTTTTAATCTTAAACACAAAGAAACCAGAACTCTTGATGGGGAGACAGAAAGACACTTCAATGACTCCTTCACAAGTAACGACAGAGACGAAACCTTGTTAACCAGATCCCATAAGGTCCTGAACACTTGGCTTTGACAAAAATGACACACACTTCCATAGAAACTGATGGCTGAAAATTCAATTTCTGTGTGGTATACAGTATATACTGTATACAGTAGCATCATGTCAGCCCTCAAGTGCTAGAAGAAACCAGAAAAGATGGATTTAAGAAAATGTGACCGTCTTGACAGTCAAAGAGCTTGGAAGCAAGAATTATGTGGTAATTTTAATTAAATCAAATTTAAACTTTCTTGAAATCACAGTAACAACTTCCCTTTTCAGAATTTTCTTTTCAGAAACCAGGAACATGATTTTCCTTTTAAAACCTTCCAAAGATCTATTCTGCTCTGTCAGTTTCATTGTTGTCATTATTCTGGATCTCCATAATTTCCTTGGAATTGTATCTTCAAGAAGACGAAGGATCTGTCCGTGCATGTAACCATGAACTTGCAATAGGGACTGCAGGATATCAGAAAAACAGAAGTCAATCTAAGAAGCCCCAAAGGCTTGAAGAGAAGCAGTCCCATAATAACTGTAATCATGAGCCCAAATTCAGACAGTTCCTCTATTACAGTATACTGGTTCACAATGGTCATGACATTACAGATGCAGTATAAGGCAATCACAAAACTCAATAAAAAAAATATATGGACAAAATCAGTGTCACAATTTATTTTTAAATGGTTGCAGGTCAGGAACATGCTCTTTCCTGGTCATCATAACAACAAATACCATCCAAGCATGACCAGAGGGTGAATTTATAGCAAACTATAAATACACATAAGCAATAGTTTTCCAGGAGGAGAATAAAAAGGCTTTGTCAAAAGTGTTACATTTACAAGACAATTGGCAAACTATTTTACATCAGAAAGACCTACAAAGATCTATTTTGCATCTAAGATGTCCCTTGCAATATGAGCACAGAATATAATACAGCAAGGATCAGAATAAACACCTTTACAGTATCTCACTATAAGCCTGCAAATCTTTCAAACTGGTTAGATTCTGAGACTCACTCTGTGCTGCAGTCAGACCATCAGGCCACATTGATCAATCCAAAAGTGAAATGGAAATTTCTTCACAAACACTCTGAAGCTGGAAGGGTGTCATTTACTATCCACATAATGTGGACCAGTCAGCTTGTTTTGCTTGACAAAGTGCATGACTTCTGATTGCAGTCAAAACAGGTAGGCTTTAAAAAAAAAGTAGAGATTAAAAAAAAAAAATCCCTGAAAATGAAAGATATCAAGGTGCAAGGTTTAAGGTGGGCCATGATAAATGAGACCTGAGCTTTCCATTTCAGTGGTGGCAGTTGATTAAACCTATTTTGTGGAATCTGCTTTTGGTCATTCATCCCTGTCTGTGATCTGTCTAGTGCTGCCTTACAAATTAAACAGAGCCCAAAGTACTCCAATAGACACCATATAGTGAAAAAATGTTGGGAAAGTGGTTAATCCTTAAAAATCATTTTCTACCTGAAAACCCTTAAAATTGCTTTCTTGATGTAATCTAACATATTGTAGTATGGTTGATTCAGTTGTTTTAACCAATATTTTTGATTCAAATATATTATCACAACATGAAAAGCATTTTCAGATTAATGGACAGAACATTTTCGGCATGCGGTGTAAACTCATTTGTTTTACATCATTGTTAAACTTTGATGAAAGCTAAATGCATTATTTATTTTACAGAATAAAACAAGAGTAATTCAAGCCATGTGTGGAAAGGAAAGGTTTAATTTATTTTTAGCATATCAGGCATATTAACTCTGGTTAAATGCTACCAAATTGGTTCGACAACAGATCAACACATCTGAGATGAAAACGTTCCAATACTTCACCCCATTTTAATTAAGTTGATCACAAAAAGTGTTTCATGATCACATTCATTAATTTTGTAGTGAAAAACATGTAAGCTCATATTGTATTTGCATTTGTCATCCAGTTTTCTTCCAAACAATAAACCAGTCTCATTAAAACTTCTGACCAATCAAATGCTGTCTAGAATCCAAAGATGAGATCGGTAGCTTGTTCACAGTTTAGTAGATCCTGTACAGTGAATGGTTTGAAGTGCAAAATGTACTGTAGTTGATAGGGAATGATTTTATAATTGAAACTGTTGTTGAAAGCTCAGCTAGATTAATAATACCGTATCTGATGCTCTGCATGGGAACTGGGGCCTAATCACAGGCAACCCATAAAAGTTAAGGCCCAATCCCAATTCTATTTTATACCCCTTCCCCTTGTCCCTTAAAACAGAGTGTCAAGGGGTAGGGGAGAAAATATTCCCCTGAGTATTGGGATACCACTACCATGACGTCACACGTCATCAGCATTCGTAGTCTAGCTTACAATACACACATATACAGGTATGCTGGTGTGCATTAAAGCCTTTAATTATCGTTCTGTGTTAATGAGCTGCTTACTGACACACACACACATATCGTAAATCGTGAAGCTCACACATCCAAGAGAAAAAATAAACTTGTCAAAGCTGCCCCACAACTTTTATTAAATACAGTTTAAATACTGAATCGCTACATTATATTTTCAAGCAACGAGAGGATACAATCGCTGTTTTTAAGTAAATTCACTCTAAAAGGATAAACGCACAGACGCGAATACATGCAACTTCCATTTCTCTCTCTCTCTCTCTCTCTCTCCCTCTCTCTCTCTCGAATAGGAAATATTTGAGAAAATGGTTTAGCGATTTCTAATTATTGGGGGGGGATTAATCAATGTCTACGGCAGTTATCGCACTGATCAGACATGCTGTGGCACTACCATGCAGTTTGTAATGACATGACGTTAGCAAATATTAGCGATTTTTTTGCAAATAATTCTTTGAGTAACATGACCATGAACTCACAATTGAATGTAACATAAAACAAATGATTACTTTTCGTTAAAATCTTTATTTATGCAAAAAAAAAAGCATGTTTCCGAGATAATTCATACCCCTTCATTTGAAGTGTGGTCCCGAAAAATCTTTGTTTGAAGGGCTATCTGGCCCTTCCCCTTACCCCTACTCCTCCAACCAAAAGAGAATCGAGACACCCCTCCTCCTCTACGTGAATGCGCGAAACGGAGGGGTGGGAGAAAGGGGAAGTGCTAAGGGGTAGAATTGGGATTGGGCCTTAGTGTCAGATCATATGTCACCATTCCCATCTTTGAATTGAGAGATCTGAACCAGCATGCTCTGTGGCTAAATTACCCAGAGGGGTGTTGCACTCCTGCCTGTCTTAAAAATAATTCAAACCTATGCCCTCTCAACTGCTAAAAAACCTTAACTTACTTACTGCATGGATAAATACATTTATTAATCTGTGTTAATTTCTGCACCAGTGTGCCTAACAAGAAATAGTTCTTGAATTAAATGGAAGTGTTTGAATTGTCACTGTGATTTATTGGTGAGACTACAAAGCTCTAATTAAGAAATACATTTGAGAACTTATTCTAAATGTTGGCACTTAACTTTCATTCTCTATGTCTGTTTTGGAGCTTTTGATGTTCTGGGGAAATCATTAAGTAGCAGCTCCCTTCTCACACACACCTGATCCATTTATACTGTACATATTGAGAAGCCAGACCGCTGTCAGGATTGGACCTGTTTTTTCATGTGTTTTTTGGTCTGTTTCCTGTCCTTATTTAGTTTGATTATAATTAATTCCCTGCACCTGTCTGTTCTTTGTTAACCTACCTTTTTAAGCCCATGTCATTTCTGTTCAGTTTTGTCGAGTCTACCAGTTCCATACATGTATCTTCCTCCTGTTCTCCCTGTTGGATTTACTCCCGTGTTGGATTAATAAAGACTATTTTGATTATCCTCGGCTCCGTGTTCCTTCTGGCAGAGTAGCGTGACAACCACTAGATTGCACCCTGGACATAAAGGGCACCCCTGGCGCATGTCTCTGGACATAAATGGCAACATTTCTGTCATCTTTTAATGATGTCTCATTCACTCATGTATGCTCTTGTGGCCATCATCTAAAATCTATAAATAAGCAGAGAATATTATAAAAAAACAGTAGTTGTGTATTTTGTTGCTGTTACACATTTAATAGTTGGCGGCAAAATGTGGCAAAATTGTAACACTCGTCTCCAAAGACAAATATGTAGAAAGGTCGAACGCAAATGGAGACGGGACAGGCTAAGTGTCTCCCTCCGCATGTTCAAAGACTCACTTACAGCATACCAGAACACTGCTAAATCAGCTAAAGCCGCATGCTTCTCAAACTTAATTGAATCGAATCACTCTAACCCTAAGGTCTTGTTTTCTGTCATTCATTCTGTTTTAAACCCATCTGCTAAATTGTCTGTTGCCTCAGATGCTCTATGTGAAGACTTCCAGAGATTTTTTTATTAACAAAATCACTACATTAAGGACCAGTATCTGCCCTAAATTAACTCTCCCCCATATTATGCCGCGTACCTCCTGTGTTTGGGAGGCTTTTGTTCCCATTAACCTCCTGACACTGAAGGATGTGAGCGCCAAGCTCAAACCTTCATTTTGCCCAAATGATATCATTCACCCGAGATTTTTTAAATTAATCACAAACACGGTGGGTCCAGGTATGGTATCCCTTATTAACCAGTGTCTAAGCACTGGCTCTGTTCCGGCCAATCTTAAAGTGGCTACGGTCACTCCTTTGCTCAAGAAGCCTTCACTGGTTCCTTCTGTTTTAAAAATTACCGGCCCATCTCTGTCCTACCTTTAATGTCCATGTTATTAGAGAAAATTGTGTTGGATAAGTTCCAACACTTTTTGTCAAATAACTGTATATGATGTCTTTCAATCTGGGTTTAGGACTGCCCACAGCACTGAGTCCGCTCTCCTGTGAGTGCTAAACGACATTTATCTCTCCACTGACTGTGGAGACACTGTGGTTCTAGTTCTCCTAGATCTGTCGGCGGCTTTTGACACCGTTGACCACCCTATTCTGTTAGCTAGACCGGAGATGTGGGTGGGCATAAAAGGCTCTGTCCTGTCATGGTTCCAGTCTTATCTTACTGACAGATAGTTTTTAGTAAAGATGGGAAACTTTTCCAGCTCCATGGCACCCCTGAGATGTGGTCTTCCACAGGGCTCTATTTTGGCTCCCTCTCTATTTTCTCTTTACATGCTAGCGCTGGGCACAATTTTTAGGAAACACTGTGTATCTTTTCACTTTTATGCAGACGACACCCAAATTTACATTCCAATCAAGTGCAATAATCCTGCAGCATTAAACTCTCTTCATCTATGCTTGGAGAAGGTGAAGACATGGCTTATGGGATTATTTTCCCGCCAAATGTATTGCAGTCACAGATCGAAAAATAATGAGCATAAATAAAATATTTTAAAACACGTGTAAAATAATAACGCACAAAACCGAAAAACAAATGCAATTTTTTAAAATAACAAACATCGCAGTCATGGATTACACAAATCTGAAACATGAATTCAACATTTTCCAAATCGCAAACAAAATCAGGTTTCCTGCTCATATATTATTTTTTTTGTGTGCTTGTGTTCTTTCCCCCTTTTCTCTTGTTTCCATGTTCTGTGCTTGCGTTTCTAAAAGTTGCAGTTTGAGTTTCATGTAAACCAGGGGAGGCTTCAGCGTCACCATTGGCCGCAAGTTCTAGATTGACAACTGCACCTCTAGCCAATCAGTTCAAGGGGGATTTGACGTCACTCCAATGCGACTCATGGCTGATGTGGCAGCATAGACAGTAAAAGAAATGGACACAGCGACCCCATTGGAACTCAACTGAGACAATTGAAGCCCATTTTTAGCGTTTTTTAGCACTTCCGTTTCTGACGCGCAGACTCAAACGAAGCTTGACGACGTCAGCAACCTGTCTGACAGATGTGAATGTTCTAGTAGCTGTGCATGAAAACTGCCATCGTTAATCTTGCAGAGACGGTGAGCTTGAGCGGGGAGTTCTTTGGCGTGAGTGAGCAGGAGTAAGTATTCTGATTAATTATTTTGTATAGTATTTTAAAATGTAACGCCAGTACGCCATATTAAGTTAATTGGCTGCAAGCTTCTCCTCCTGTCTGTACGGTAATGCGACAGAGAGTCGAGTGGTTGTGACGCAATCGTTAGCCTATTTTTTACAAAAACTGTTTATACAGTGCCATAATGTAACATAGAAGGTAATGGAGCCATTTATACATTGTCGTGTATCTTTAGAAATAAATAATGGACAAACGGAGTCTTTAAACGCCTCAAATGTAAAGTTATTCGCTGTCAAAGTGACGCCAAAATGAATGGGAGTCAATGGGAATGCTAACGCAAGTGAAGTTCTGCTACAAGATGGCAGCACGCAGCCGACTTATCCATCTCATTCTTCACACAGCAGCCACGAGTCGCATTGGAGTGACGTCAAATCCCCCTTGAACTGATTGGCTGGATGCGCAGCTGTCAATCTAGAACTTGCGGCCAATGTTGACGCTGAAGCCTCCCTGATTTACATGAAACTCAAACTGCAACTTTTAGAAACGCAAGCACAGAACGTGGAAACAAGAGCAAAGGGGAAAAGACCACAAGCACACAAAAAAATAACATATGAGCAGGAAACCTGATTTTGTTTGCGATTTGGAAAATGTTGAATTCACGTTTCAGATTTGTGTAATCCATGACTGCACTTTTGTAATTTTAAAAAATTGCATTTGTTTTTCGGTTTTGTGCATTATTATTTTACACATGTTTTTAAATATTTTATTTATGCACATTATTTTTCGATCTGTGACTGCAATACATTTGGCGGGAAAATAATCCCATAATGGCTAGCTCAAAATTTCCTATCCCTTAATGATGATAAGACCGAGGTCATTGTTTACAGCCCAAGTGAAAGGTCCCAGTGCACATGCCCAGACTTGGGGAGTCTATCTCCCTTTAAATCTACAGGAGTGCGGAACTTAGGTGTTCTTGTTGACCAGTCTTTAAAGTTTGATAAACACATCTCATCTGTAGTCAGTTCTGGTTTTCTACCAACTTCGCTTACTATCTAAAATCAAAGGCTTTCTCACTCCATTAACTCTGGAAATGGCGGTTCATGCTTTCATCACGTGTCGACTGGATTATTGCAACTCACTATATTGGGGTATATCAGATTCTCAAATCTCCCGTCTTCAGTTAGTCCAAAATGCTGCGGCCAGACTCATCCATAATTGTCGCAAATATGATCATATCTCTCCCATCCTCAGATCTTTACATTGGTTACCAGTCCGGCAGAGAATAGATTTCAAAATTCTTTTCTTTGTCTTCAAATCTTTACACAACCTAGCACCAGTTTATCTCTCTGAACTTATTCATCCGTACATTCCGTCCAGAAGTCTCAGATCCCACGACCAGGCGCTGCTGGTAGTCCCTCGTGTCAGACTTAAGCGTAGAGGGGAGCGTGCTTTTGCGGTGGCAGGGCCTTGTCTGTGGAACACCATGCCTCTAGAGATCAGAACTGCTCCCAACCTCTCTGTTTTTAAGTCTCTGATCAAAACGTATCTATTCTCGTTAGCATATTGATTACTTATCTTAGACTGTTTTTTATTATTTTACATTTGCTTCTTGATTTTATAATTAATCTTAGCTTAGTTGTTCTCTATGTGCTTATGTGTGATTTGCACTTTGGTCTGTCTAGCGGCTGTTTAAATGTGCTATATAAATAAATGAACTTGAACTTGAACTAGTTGCTATGCTTACTGTAGATTAATGCAAAAACTGCAATTAATGAGTTGTGGGAAATAAGTTAAAGGGTAACTTCACCCAATAATCAAAATGATGTCATTAATAGCTCACCCTCATGTCATTCCAAACTCGTGAGACCTCCATTCATCTTCGGAATACAGTTTAAGATATTTAAAAGAGAGCTCTCAGTTCCTCAATTGAAGCTGTGTGAACGGTATACTGTCCATGCCCAGAAAGGTAAGATAAACATCATCAAAGTAGTCCATGTGACATCAGAGGGTCAGTTAGAATTTTTTAAAGCGTTGAAAATACATTCTGATACAAAAATAACAAAAACTACGACTTTATTCAGCATTGTTTTCTCTTCCGGTCTGTTGTGAGATTTCAAAACACAAGCCATTTAGTGATATCTGGTTCGCAAACTAATCATTCGATGTAACCGGATGTTCTTGAACCAGTTCACCAAATAGAACTGAATCGTTTAAAACGGTTTGCGTCTCCAATAAGCTTTAATCCACAAATGACTTAAGCTGTCAAATTTTTTATGTGGCTGACACTCCCTCTCAGTTAAAACAAACCAATATCCCGGAGTAATTCATTTACTCAAACAGTACACTGACTGAACTGCTGTGAAGAGAGAACTGAAGATGAACACTGAGCCAAGCCAGATAATGAACGAAAGATTGACTCGTTCTCGTTCTCTTCATTTGTGAACCGGATATCACTAAATGGCATTTGTTTTGAAATCTCACAACAGACCGGAAGAGAAGACAATGCTAAATAAAGTCGTAGTTTTTGTTGTTTTTGTATCAAAATGTATTTTTGATGCTTCAAAATATTCTAACTGACCCTCTGATGTCACATGGACTACTTTTGCCGCGTTTCCACCGAAATTGCCCGGGACATTTGTACCAGGAACTTTTTTTCCCAGGAACTTTTTCCCCCCAGACCTGTTGCTTTCTGCGTTTCCACCGCGGTGTAAAGTACCGGGAAGATTAGGCAAATAGACTGGTGATGTAGGTCTGCGCGTGTTTCTCAATACAAAGTACGCTGATTTCGGATGTGCATGCTCGGTAGTTCAGACTTTGCACATTCGACTCGGGAGTGTGATGTCCGCGGCGACACGAATCCGGTAAATCTGCAAACAGCAGCGTGATAACTTCAGTCAGCGGACCATGGCTACTGTAATTTTTCTCTCTGTATATTTGCAATAAAATGAAATAGGATATCAAATACACTGCCTCCTTTCATTTTAATTTAAACATAACAGCTGCAGAAATGAACTTAGTTCAGGGATATGTGTATATGTATACAGCCATTACAATGAAACAAAATATTATATAAATTTGCCTTTTTTTATTTTCATTTTAACGCATAGATAAGTTGAATTCAGACCAAAGATAACCTGTTAGATTTACCCAAAATGAATTATATTTTATGTTCAACCACTAAAGAGAAATCAGAGCCAGCGGCACATATCAGAAGGTCTAGACGAGGTGAGGCTACTTCTCGGCGGATACATGAGGACTGAGCTCCTGCTGATCGCGTGGTGGTCACCGTCTCCGAGATCGGCGAAACATTTTTAAATAGGCGCTATCTTTATAAATAAACCACAGATTTGAGTTTTAAAAAACTACATTCTTATGATCCGAGTAAATGGTGGTTGAACTCAACCAATGCTGCGTGAACTCAACCAATCAACATGTTTAACGCCCAAGTCCTGCCCCCGAAAGTTCCGGAACTTTGAAAAAGTACCAACTCGCCAGCAGGGACTTTCTGAGGGGCATTTTTTTTACCCAGAACTTTATTTAGTTCCTGGTTCCTGCGGTGAAAACACACCGAGTACCAGGCCAAAGTCCCTAGTTCTTGGGTAAAGTTCCTGTGGTGAAAACGTGGCTTTTGATGATGTTTTTCTTACCTTTCTGGACATGGACAGTATACTGTACACACAGTTTCAATGGAGGGACTGAGAGCTCTCGGACTAAATCTAAAATATCTTAAACTGTGCTCCGAAGATGAATGGAGGTCTCACCGGTTTGGCACAACATGAGGGTTATTAATGACATAATTTTGATTATTGGGTGAACTAACACTTTAATGTAAGACACAAAAATGGCTATTTTTGCAAATAACTTTTTGAAAATCGTGATCTTGGTATCCATGGATTTCTTGGGTCATGCCAAATCTGTGGATGTCGATTTTTGTAATTTTGAAGCTCAGTCTTTGCCAGGTTGAAATGAGCTCTGTGCAGCTACCCTTGGATCATCTTGCTTGAAATGAAAGATAGAGCCATGTGTCATCAGCATAGCAATGGTAGGAGAACCCATGTGCCTGTATGGTGGAACCCAGTGAGGTTGTTTATATGGAGAAGAGGAGGGGTCCAAGAACTGATCCCTGAGGAACCCCAGTGACAAGTTGATGTGCTTTGGATACCTTCCGTCCCCAAGCCACCTTGAAAGGTAAGGAATCAGTAAGATAAGATTCAAACCAGTGAAGTGGAATCCCTGTGATGCCCAGTAATGAGAGGGAAGACAGAAGGATCTGATAATTTGGAATCCGCTTTTGCGATATGAAAGCGTTTTTTCAAAAATCGCTTAGTGCACTTGAAAGGTCAGTTCTAGCAAGTGCTGCAAAAAGAACAAGATCTAGTATTAAAACAGTTTAACTAGACTATACACAATCATCTGACCGTTTATGCTATTTGCCACCTGTGTGTATGCCTATTAAAAGCTGTTTTATGTTTGATAGGCTTTTGATACTCAAAAATGATTAATGCTTTTGGAGTCACTTCTCCCGTTTGTTATACAACAAATATACATATAGCCTACTAAACATGTAATATATAATAATAATGCAGCATTTATGCTTAAATTGTATTTGCATAGTTTGTGAATCAGACCAACTGTTATGAAATATTTTATTTATTTTTAGCAAAAAATAATGTAACAAATGTTCTGTTGTCATAAAAATCTAATCAAAACAATTTTCTTTTGAAAGATATGCTCTTGTCCAAGTCCATTTTAGGTTGTAGCAGATGGGCACTCCATCACAGCAATTCACATCGTCCATTTATAAATTAAGGTACCCATAACCTTGTACGCTCTAGTAAAGGTGGTAACAACATGTCCTTGTGCTCAACAACTACACAACCTCAGATGGGGGAAGCAAAGATTGACACTTTAAGCAGGGCTCTTGGGACGCACAGTGGAAAAACAAACAGGGACTAAAATTAAATTAAGCCAACTCCAGTCTTACATTTCTAAATTCAAAGTTTACCTTTTTTGGGGATTTGTGGAACAAATAATGAATAAATTGCTTCATTTTTCTTTCTTTTTTAAACCCTCTCCGAGTTATGGGCCCTTACAGTGCAGGTGATTAAATGAAAGATGGAAAGAGAGCAGAATAATTGTAGTAAAACTGACACTGTTTTTACTCATTTCACATGCAAAGACATTAGCCAATAAAAACAGCATTTATCCACCTTTTTCCTCAAAGCGAGAGGACAGAATGTGCCACAACTTGGTTGTTAAATGCACACAAAAGAGATGAAGTGACACATCACTACTCCAGACTGAAGGGAATCCAAACGAGGCATGCAAACTAAAAAACTGATGGAGACAAGACAGAAACAAGTGGAACATAAACAAATATATAAAACAAAGCAAATCAGGTTAATTAACAAAACACACTTGAACAATGACATCAGCTCAGTTACCATGATAACTAAGGATTGGAAGGAACTAGAACACAATGAAAAGTGAACAGAAACAAACTAGAAGTCAATGAAAATAAAACTAGAAAAACTTGACAGAATATCCATTAAATTACAACCAACAAAAAACAGAACATTCATAATGGCTGTCTGGAGAGGTGGTGGGAGAGGAAGGCTGGATGGCTTTAACAAGACCGAAGAAAAACTAAATACATTTCGGCAAGATCAGGGAACACAGAACATTTTTCTCTTCACACGCACTAAAACAGTCCAATAAGTTTAGACGATACTCTAGTCAGTGGCGGGAGGGGCTTGCATCCATGCCCTTATATTCCACAAAGACGGCGATGGATGGTGACACTGGCTCACATCCCTAGTCAAACTCAATAAAGTATTTCGGCTCCGTAGCAATGGTTTGCGCCTTCCTACTTGGGCACAGGCTCATGAGTCATAGGAGTCAGAAGCTTCTTGTCTGCAGGGGGTCTCTGACGTGAAATTTATCGATCAGGGTGGTGAAGGGCTGTGCTCGGGGGCAGGAAACACAACATTTGCAAGGTAAGGCTGGATGGTGTGAATTTGGATCCACTCACCCACAGTGTGAAGCTGATGTAGTCCTTAAGGGTCACCCTGGGGCATGTCAAAGTGAATTTTGTCTTCCAGTTCACACCGAAATTCCTCCATCAGATAGATGTCATCATAGCTGGAATGGTGGCACGTGTTGAGGAACTCCTCCACGTAGTCTTCCAGACTTCTGAAAAATGGCTGAAGCTCCTTTTAACAAACTGTTGCCCCGTTTAATGGATGCAATTTACATTCATATTGAAGTTTCCAGAAGTCCACTGAAGTTCCAAAAGTCTTTAATAGTCCACACTGACTGGAATTATCATGGTCTAATCACTTATTGTGTATGTCTTTTTTCATAACTATTGAATAGTTTAAAGGTTAATATTTATGTTGGGTATTTATTAAAAATAAAAATCATGCTTTAATGTTTCTATCAATCAATGCTTTGTAAAATGTATCATATTATTGTTAAAGAAATTATGTCCAAAATTATACTCTGCAAGCAAAAATTCAGACCAAATGACTGATAAGATAACATTTGATTTATTAATTGGGAGGAGAAATAAACAAGACCCCGAGCAAAGACAATATCTAATTGGTTAAGACACCATTGTAGAGGTGTCCCACAGCCCAGTTTAAATACTCGCAACACCATCAAATTTTGCTTTTAGTTAACACTTTCAGCCATGCTTTTTGACATTACTTTCTGTGTTCTTTGAGTGCTATTCCAGTGTGCTTTGGCTTGCATGCCCGCTGCGACTTAGCCACAATGAGAAGAAACGCCACCTAGTCTCAAACTTTACTTTTATTCTTTTACTTTAGTTTCTTTTCTTTTCCATTGAGAGTTTTGTGTTTTGAGTTAAGTTTTGTAATGCTTCCGAGTCCAACCTTGAGGGCCGCCTAAAACAACAACCAGCCCACAACTCTGCATCTTCAGACAACTCCCGACCACGGGCTTCCGAAGATTTCACTTCAATGACTACTGAACTTCCAGCCAATCAGTAATCTAGAGAAACCCCCTTTTCTACAACAACAGAGGGAACCCCCTTTACACAGGCAACACAAGTAATTTACCTCCAGACTAAGAGCTGAACTGGTGCATCTAATATAATTTGAACCTCATTGAGGAACTCTGTGTGAGGGTCAATTAAGTGATTGATGGTTGTTCATGTCTATGCAATTTCCCACATTGCTATACACTTGGGATTTCATGTTTTCATTCTCTTTAACTCATTTTTTCCTTACTTTCTATCATTTTGCAATTTGTTTGAATGCATGTGTTTTTGTTAAATTACTTCTCACTGTTGACTTCCAATACTGCCTTAAAAAAAAACGAATCCATGTTAGGACATTCACACATTCTCCTGAGCTGAGTGCCACAGTGCCATATTAAAAAGGGTGTAGAAATCAGCTATGACAGCAGCAGAAGATAGCAGAACGGAAACAGGATGTGACATCTTGGTGACAGTAGCTGCTGCATAAGCTCTTGCCAAGCAATCAAGAGTTGCAAGAGAGCGTTTTTGCTTCTTTGAACATTTTCCTTTCTCATTCTTTGAGACTTGTATTTCTTTGTCCACAATACACACAACTACACAAAGGATTTTTCTCTTTGACAGGCACAGCCTCACAATTTCACACATACCCAAAAAGGGATAGAAGAATCACAGATCAAAGATGGAGGGAGAGAGGTGGGGGGGGGGGGGCAGAGATAGTGAAAAGGAGAGGATGCCAGGTATTTCAGTTGCATGTGGCATTTATGACAGTTCTGTCTGTTCTTTCTGACAGGAAGTGTACTCCTACAGGCATCTGAGACAAATCTTTTAAATCTATTCTGGCCTCCCCTGTCAATGTTCCAGTTTACCTGAGTTTTAAGTATTTACTGTAGATTTCTGCATTTTACCTTTTTTCAATATAGCTGGGGAAAAATGCGTCCTAGACACTAAAACTAGTTGTTTTCTGCATTAATTACTTAGGGGACAGACATGCATTCATATTCCTTCTGTAATATGATTTAATTTTAAAAAAATGTATATAATAATAAAAGAGTCAAAATAGCAACAGTGAGGGCAGTTTACTAAATGAGGAAACACTTTTAGGACATCCTTTTCATTCACAAATCTAGGTATAAAAACATACTATTAAACTAACCTATTAAACCCTAAACATTTGTAACACTTAAGATGCATGGCTATATTGATCCACCAGTTAGACCATCTTCACCAAACCAGCATAATCAGAATCAGAATCAGAATCAGAATGAGCTTTATTGCCAGGTATGTTTACACATACGAGGAATTTGTTTTCGTGACAGAATAAGGATTTATACTGATTTTAGTCCCTTAAATCTTCCACTAAACCTAAACCTCACATAAATCTTTCTGCAGTTTAGAGGTTCATTTAGACTTTTAGTATGTTTATTAAGGCGTTTTAACTTGGGGGCTGTTGTCAGGTCTCCACAGTGGATTTCAGGTTGAACTATTATTGTGGGGACATTTTGTCATAGACATAGTGCACATACAGTATACACAGCATACAAACTTTCTAGGCTGGATATTTGGAATTAAATACTACAGTAGCTTACTATGCTGAGCTGTACACAGTATTTTTTTTTAAATTGTAAATAGAAATAACAATGAATGCAAAACAAAACGTTTCAAACCAGAGTACAATATAAGCACATTTTTGCGATTTGACCTCCCTGCATTTGTCACTATCTATAATAAATAGTCATTTACTGTAGCCGTTGTAATCCAAAATGTCTTTTAAAAATAACTTTGGCACTCCAATAAAACAGTGAGTTAAGCAAGAGGATAAAAAACCTTGGCTGATGTTACGCTTATTACACTGGAAATAGGAAATCAGTTACAGCACATTGCATAGGTCCTGTTAAGATGTTTCAGGGATCCAATAACAAATGGTCTGCCATGAAAGATCGTTTCCACTTGGTATTAAAGTGTGTTTCAAATTGGTCTTGTGTTACCATTTCTTTTTGGATTTATTCAAGACGCTCTCCTCTTATTTTGTCACATAGAATTTTCAAAACTCACAAGTTTTAAAGTGGTTTTACATAGTTTGTGCCTATTAAGATTAGTCAATGACTTCAAAGCAGCAGAACTCTTACGTCGCATGTAGTGATGTGATAATGGTTAATACTTCTATATTCTATATAAGCAAATCATCAACTCAGGAAACATGGTGACAACCCCAACAAAGAACACAATAAGCACTCATAGGCTTGGAGAGCAGGGCAACCTCAATCCTCCATGCTCTTTCTGCTATTTTTTACTAGAATCTAGCAAACATGCACCAATCAGGATGTGGACAGTGCATTCAGGTGGATGAGCACAGCTGATCATCATTAGCCTATCAAGCACAGACACACAGATAGAGAGGGAAAGAGAGAGAGAGAGAGCAAAAATAAAAATACCAACAACATTGTGTATCAATAATAGAGACAACAATAATATGCCAATAGATTCATATAATATTATGTGAATAAATGTATTTTGTTGCTTGTCTGGGAACTTGTCTCTTTCTATATAATTTGATCAACCTCCATTGTGCACTCACTCTGTTATTTACCAACAGCAATACACTGTTGGCCATTCTTGCATCACCAAACTTATGTACATTGTAATATTGATTTTGTAGCACCACAGTGGAAAAAAGAAACAGCACCAACTGTCCAGAATCGACACAACTTCCCAAAGAGAACCATGTTGGAAGAGTTTTCATTATATCCCATATTCTGATCAAATTCAATACTCTGCATAAAAAGTGATGCACTTGAGAAGAACCAGATAAATAAATAAATGAATTAATTCATATATAATGCAGTATATGTATGTGTCATCTAATGTAGATTACATATGTGGCATAAGAAAGAGTGAAAACACCTGTCACATGACAACTTTATATTACATTTTCATTCAGAGATCCCCATGTCAATCCATTGTTCTCAATTCTCTCAGAACTCCTGTTTTTCTATGCAGTAATACCAAAATCTAGTTTTTGTTCACAGTATGTATGTACAGTATATGTACTTAGTTTCAGATTACTTTCCATTACAGATGTGAGCACACTGGCAGAGCCTTTCATCTCATTTTCTTCAAGAAACTTCAACAGTTGGGACAGGGTGCAACAGAGCAGAGCCTTCTGAATTTGTCATGGAGTGTTTGTCTCTGGATGTTTAATTGGTGACCGTTCGGATCTAAAAGTACATGTTTATTGCTTTCAAAAGAGCAGATTGAATTGAATCAATATTGATGGAAATGTGTTTTAAACTTGATAATAATATACAGAGAATAAAATGATTCAGGATCAAGTGACTGCCTCATTTTCTGTGTTTCACTTTTACTCCCCTGGTACTTATATAACACATCACACCCTGAATCAAGGGACTGTGGGAGATAAATGTTACTGAGAGGAATTCTCATATGATTTTACTTTGGCTTTGGCTACGGCACTGGGATTCCATGCATTAAAATTACAAAAAGAAGCTGTTGAGAATTCAAGATTAAATTAAATTAAAAGCGACTGAAATGAAAAAAGGGAAAATGAGAAAGTGAATTTCATATTTGCTTCCATGTCTCCACTGATTTTTAGATGCATTTATTACTGCTGTACTGATTTAGTGCTGTCAAAATACAAAGCAGTAGACCTGTTTTTGATGAGCTGTACAGTTTGCCTTTCAGACATAACTTTGTGTTAAGGTTAATTTTTTAAATGCAAATTCTCTAGTTTTCTGATGTTGGATCAATATTTCCACTTAATATTTTTGCACGTACAGTATAAGCCATCCAAAGGCTTTTCTGCTTTTATATCAATGTACTCTCGTCTCATAAGGTGACATTTAGTCCAATCCGGCCGGTGACCTAAAAATGAGTTTCACACCCTGGATTTAAATAATAATAATAACAAAAAAGGATTCTTCTATACACTATTAAAGGTGTGCAGAAGTAAAACTTTGCTCAAGTATCTGGGCTTATCTCTCAACTACAGACACTCGACTCAGCATTCTGTCACCCTCGCTGAGGAACCATTATTAAAAGAACTACAGCAGAAAGCACAACTGAATGAAATGCAGGTCCTGGTCAGTGAAGAAACTATGATGCACAGAACGGCAAAGAGATTTGCATGCATTTGAAGAGCTATTTCATGTTCAAAACACATTTACACATAGGTATTTTACCTCGTTGTGAGAACACAGGAGAGCTTTTATAACAAAATCATCATGGACAGATTGTGTTTACCTTTTTATTGTAAGAGAACCCTACTCTACATAATTGATTACTGCAGAATATGAAATGAAAGATGGTTAGAAAACCAGAAACCCAACGAGTAACCCAGGTAAACTCAAATTTCGTAGCTTTTAAATCACTTAAACGTGTATTATATAGAGACAAGGAGAAGGACTGGTGACAATAATTCAATAATTTGACAATAAAATATAGTGTACTGGAGAGATGCAAAAGAAGCCATTCAGGTTAGTTCTAACTTTGACCCCAGTATCAATTCACAAACTTTTCACAAGTTTAGCTTTTACTAGGCAATCGTGCTCACATTGTGAACACCCATCATTACAGAGATAATACAAACTTTGATTTAGTTTCCTGAAATGAGGGCTTTGCAGGAATCAGCCCAACACAAGAGGTTAATTTTACTGAAAGTGATTGTTTCGAATCAGCAGCCTTGTGTAGGATGTTGGTGAATAATAGAAAAATCAATGAAAATATGTTTCACAACTATAGGCTAAAACATTTCTAGCAAGATATCATGTAAACATATTTGCCACTTCTTCAGCAGATAAAACATCAGTATGTGTTCTCAGAGCTCAGCAGGATATTGGATTCAGGGCTAAAGATAAAACATGGTGCTGTTAGTTTTTAATTTTGGGTGGGACAAATCTTGTCCTGCCAATTTTCCTCTATCTGAGCACAGCTATATTTCCAGGCAGCAGGTTAATAATACCTTACTGGTTAAGAAATGAATATATATACTTATACTGTGTCTGCTTGTGTTTTCACAAATTCATAGAGAGAAGGTGCTACATTATGAAGCTAATACTGACAACACTTCTTATTAAGAGATATTTCATGCTGCAATTGACCAGAATCGGAATCAGAATGAGCTTTATTGCCAGGTATGTTTACACATATGAGGAATTTGTTTTCGTGACAGAGGCTCTGCAGTGCAACATAATGACAGCGACAGAACAAAAACACATAATTAAAGAATAAAAAATACAAATAAGTAGGTAAGGAAGACAATATACAAATTGACATTTGTATGGCAGGTATATTACAAAAAGAAGTTATGTATGTACAGTTATATTATGTGCAAAATTTAAGTGTACACTAAGTATGTGTGTTAGATAAATAAGTGTAAGCGTATATAAATATAATGTAGTGTGTTCCACAGTTATTATCAAGTGTTCATTAGATAAGTACAGTTCTTGAATAGAAGGGAGGGTTGGACCAATGATTCGCTCAGCAGTCTGGACTACCCTCTGTAGTCTTCTGAGGTCAGATTTAGAAGCTGAGCAACAGCAAACAGTTACTGTCATGGTTCATGAATGCATTATTCCTGCTCGTCTCATGTTGATGTTGTTATGCTGATTGTTTGATGTGGGCATACCTCTGATCATCAGTGTTTAGCGGCAGCTGCATGTCATTACCACAGCCTACTTAATGCCCTGCCTTTTGTCTCTTGTTTGTCAGATTGTTGTTTCAGGTCCTCCGTGCTGCTTGTCTGTCTCCCTCCTGTTCAGCGGTTCAGTCTTGTGGTTTTGTTCCGGTTCCGTGTTTCGCTGTGGATTACATCATCATCTGGATCTTTCATCATCCTTTACCAGCACACTCAATTTACAATCTCACCCTTCCTGTGCTGTCCATCGATGTCCCTGGGGCACCCGCCGTCAGCTGAAGCCTTACATATTATTTTCTGTCAATAAATTGTTACTTGCATTTTGCTTCCTGTCATCCATTCTTGACAGAACGATCTGACCAACAAGATGGAAGCAGCGAGTAACCCCTCTTCATCGCTGGAGGCGTCGCTGGGAGAGTGGTGGCCAGAATACTTGCGGACCTGCTACAGGGAGAGAGATCGGATTCTGACTTTTCCATCGAGTTCAGAACATTAGAGGCAGAGAAAACAAGGAAGTGCAGTGGGACATGTTCCTGCATAGGTTGGCTGACCGCTTCCAGAGAGAGATCTACACCCTGGATCTTCTGACATCTCTCAATGGACTTTCTGAGTTGGCTCTGAGAGTAGATGCGCGACTGTCCCAAGTAGAGTAGACGGACCCTACCCAGTCATATTCTTAGAGGAACTGCTGGTCCACAAATCAGCGGGGGAGATGCAGTCAGTACCATCTACGATCACAAGCCCATGCAGGTAGGGTGAGCTCGGCTTTCCCGGAAGAAGGAAAGGTGGAGATCCCAGAGCCTTTGCCTCTACTGCGGTGGAGCAGGCCCTTATGCTTACAACTGTCCGGTAAAAGGCCAAGCCCGATAGTAAGTATGAGGCTACTATTGGCCAGGATCTCCACTGAGAAGACCTCATCCACATCTATGCTCCTCCCAGTAAGACTGAGATGGTCAGCACACACCCACGACTGGCAAGCATTTCTGGCCCCCGGGGCTGAAGGTAATTTCATGGACAATGCACTGCCGCACAAACTTCAGATTCCCCTCAAACCACTCACACACAGGATCACTGCAATGCCCTCAAAGGCCAAGAACTTCCTACCATTTCACTCACCACTGGAGAAATTAACCTCATCATGTCAGACAACCACTCTGAGATCATCTCCTTTTATATATTAGACTCACCTCTTGCAGCCATAGTTCTTGGACACCCCTGGTCCCTATATTTCTGATTCTATAGCTATAGGGTTCATCTGCCCTTCCTCTTCTCCAGCGGGGATGGGGTTTCTTTTTGTGGGGAAGAAGGATGGATCTCTGCGACCTTTTTCGTATTGATTACCGGGGAATGAACCGCATCATGGTAAAGAATATTTATCCTTTACTGTTGATGTCTTCAGCTTTCAAGAGGTTGCAGGGAGTGTAAATCTTCACGAAATTGGATTTACTTAATGCTTATCATTTGGTCCGCATTAGGGAGGGGGCTCTATGGAAGACCGCTTTTAACACCCCCAGGGGGCACTTTGAATACTTGGTCATGCCTTTAGGTTTGTCCAACTCCCCAGTGGTCTTCCAGGCATTTGTCAACGATGTGCTGCAAGATATGGTCGATCAGTTCATATATGTTAACCTGGACATATTGATTTTTTCCTCTTTTCTCCAGGAACACGTGGAGCATGTCCGACGAGCGCTTCAGAGGTTGCTAGAGAATGGGGTTTTTGTCAAGGTGGAGAAATGCATTTTTTTATGCACAGTCTGTTCCTTTTCTGGGTTACATCGTTTCGACTGAGGGAATGCATATGAATCCTGAGAAGGTTAAGGCTGTGGTAGATTGGCCAAGTCCAGATTCTTGTAAGGCCCTACAGAGGTTTCTGGGGTTCACTAACTTCTACCAGCATTTTATTTGCAACTTCAACCAAACAAGCCTCACCTCTTACCACCTTGACATCCATTTTGACCGTGGTCCAAATTACCCTCAGCCAAGGAGACAGCCTTGACCATCGTAGATCACGTCTTTCGCTTACATGGCCTTCCGACAGACGTGGTTTCCAACAGGGGACCCCAGTTTGCGTCCAAATTTTGACAAGAATTTTGTAGATTGCTGAGAGCAACTGTCAATCTGTCCTCGGGGTTTCATCCCCAGAGAAATGGTCAAACCGAGAGAGCCAACCAATATTTGGAAAGGGTGTTGCGATGTTTGGTCTCCAAGAATCCTGCCTCATGGAGCCAACAACGGTCAATGGTGGAGTATGCTCACAATACGTTACCAGTGTCATTGATGGGCCTATCTCCATTCGAGTGTAGTTTAGAATACCAGCCACCAATTTTTCCCAGTCTGGAATCCGAAGTTGCGGTCACCTCCATTCTTGCCTTTGTCCAGAGGTGTCACCGCACATGGACTGGAGCCCGCAAGACTCTACTCCAAGTGGGGGCATGCAAAAGGCTAAAGCTGATTGGAAACAGGCTAAAGCCGATCGCCACCAATCTAAACCTTCCATTTACGTCGTTGGTCAAAAAGTGTGGCTTTCTACCAAGAACATTCCTCTCCGCTTCCAATAAGCTTGCTCCCAAATTCATTGGCCCGTTCACTGTCACCAAGATCATTAGACCGGTGGCAGTCCACCTTTATCTTCCTCCAGCATACAGGAGAATTCATCCCCCATTTCATGTATCAACGATCAAGCCTGTGTTTCGTTCTCTTTGCTGTCTCATGTCAGATGATCGTGTTTGATTACATGTGTTATTATCTGCTGTTTCTTTTTTTTTCACTTGTGTTTTTTTGGGAAATTCTGTGTAGAAGATGTGTACGAGTGCCTTCTACCATATAATAATGAAAACAAGGATTCTATGAGTATATATCAAATGTATATAGAATTTTTGTAAGTACAAGTCAAGTATACTTAAATGTAATTTTAAGTATATTTCTGTAATGTAAATAAAATCAAATACAATACATTTTGCAAAAACAATGATTTAGAGGTTGCTTTTGTACAAGTGGATTCTGCAGTATTTTACTCATACAGATTTTATTTAGAATATTTGTGACAAGTGGCGCAGGTGTCGCTCATTATCATTTACTGCACCAGCCTCGCTCGGCTTCCATGGCTTTCTGCCCCTCTGCACTCATCACAATGTCTGTTCATGAAAATGTGTGATCTTAGTGATCTTTAAATACCATTCAGAAAATAACGAATGTCCTGATGTTTGGTACATTAGTCTGAATGGGTCTTTAAAGAAATTAGAGCCTTTCATATACTGCAACAATTTTGAGTCTGCAGGTATGGTGAGTTTGAAACTGAATAGGCAGCCTAGATTATACTTTTATGTGAACATCATATACAGCACCAGGGAAGCACTCTCAGGCAATTTAATGTTGAAAATGTTTGGCCTAATAGAAATGATTGGCTTCAACTGAGTGTTACTATGTTAGCATCCACTGTGACAGAACAAAGAGAATTTCAATCAAGAGCAATTTCATTGCATTTAGTGTTTGTATCAATTTTGTCAGCTATTTTTAAACTTAGTCTTAATCTTGTGTCAGATGTAACTTTTAGTTTTTATCATATTTAGTCAATGTCTCCTATTTTAGTTGAAGTCAACTTTTAGTAGACTAAATGTCTGAGCATTTTAGTCAGTGGAAACTTAAACATTTTCATCTTACTGTATAACGTTAAAAAATATTTAAAAAAATATAATTTTGCTTGATTTTAATGTCAGATTGCATAAGTAAAAAGCTGGGAAGAGTACGTATGTGTTTAACAGAAAAGCTCTGTTTGGGGGACTTGATATCTGGTAAAGTTTTAGTTTTTTTAACTACGTTTTAGTCTCATCTTTTTTTCAACAATATTGCATGTTGATATAGTGTCATCGTTTTATGACCTTATTACTGTCAAAAAAAAAAAAAAAAAAACCTTGTTGATGAACATTTCTCATCACAGATTTCATTAATGTATTAACGCTAGCAAGGGTGCAAACCAAAAAAAAATTGATTACATTACATTTGATTTTAGGATTAATATAATAACTTTATTTAGGATTTATTAAACATTGACCAACACATTATTTTCAAGGATTTAAAACTGATTTTTTATTTTTATTTTTTACTGTTAAGAGTCTTGTAAGGGCTTAGTAGTGAAAAGGGGAAATATAAGTTCAACTTTAATGAAAAAATAAATAAATAAAAATAAAGCAAACCTAAAATATTACACTTAAGAGACAGTGTGGTATTTATTAATTTCTTTATTGCTATGTGCTCCCCAATACAACAAACAGCCTCAGTAGTGTACACTTCCATTACAACTAACAAAAGTACAAACTAAAACAAAAAGCAATGACTGTAAGCAGTTAGCAACGGAAAGTGTCTACGTATGCCAGAACAACAATTAACTCTTAAACAAACATGGAATAGTGTGGATAAATACACTTTAATCCTTTATGTTGGGTGTCAGTCTGTGGCTTAGGGATTGTCAATTTAACTATCTCGCATTCTTTGGGTCTCCGAAAGCTTGTCGATTATATTTGCAACAATTTTTTTATTTAGCAGAAAGTGAACAAAGATTAAAATAATAATAATAATTTTGTGATTCACACAATGTTCACCTTAGCTTTCATCATCGAATGAATGATGTCCAAAGATAACTGCTACTGATCTGTATGCAGATATGACTTTTGTGTAATCCAGAGGATCTAAATCCACTATAATTTTGTCTCTTTTTTTTCAGTTAAAGCTACGAATTAACTGTAATAGCAGTTTTGTGCATGACTGGGGGATTTTGTGGGTAAAGGACAAAATGAATCACTGTAAATGACAGCTTTGTTTCAGATTTTCTCTACAATATTTCTATTCTAAAATGGCTGTGAAACAGCTTTCCCTTATTATAACATCTCAAAAACTGAGCATGTGTCTCATTTGAACTAAAAAGGCAGTTAAAGCAACAACAATAAGGTTATCCATAAGTCTACTTTTGTTTCTGTGTTTACTTTTGAGAGCTACATTTACTACTTGATGGGAGTCCGTATTTATGGTCTGAAGTGACAGATAATGTGTCACATAAAACATGATGTTGAACTTAATAAATACTCTAAAGTTCTCAATGGTATTTACAATCACTTTACAGTGGCACACGGGTGAACGTGTGCGTGCTGTTATGAACTCCACTGATAGACTAACTGGTTTCCTTGGGATTGCAGTCAGATGCATCGTGGTTGAGATATAATCCTTGATTATAAAAATAAATAGCTTGCCTTTCCCTCAAGTGAGATATCTTGTGCAGTGTCTCACAGTATAAGATCTCCAGAAAGTCCAGCTTTACACCCCCAAATTCCAGCTCAAATTTCCAATTCATCTCACAATATATAAGATGGGTCTCCTACATCATGTTGAAGCTGCTTGGCATGATATTAACGTTCAGTGTGATCATAGGCTAGACAAACTTCTGTCTGCAAAAGTAAACTCGTAACACAGAAAAAAGGGAAATCTAAGAGGCAAGTCTCAAAGAGAATCATGGGGAGATGAGGAGGAAAACAAAAAAACAGTCTCACGGTCTTTGAGAATTAATTTGGTCGATGAATTGCTGAGAGGCTGATTCATGAATGAAATACTTTTGGAATGAAAAGTAAATCTGGGGCTCACACTTGTTTGGAATGTATATTCTTCAGTGCTGAACTCATGGCTGATAGCACATGATAGCACCTTATTATTATGGTGTTCTTAATATAAAAAGCACCAATAATGCTCCTGAATCTCTTATTCTTATTTTGTATAAAATAATACTGACATTTCCCATATACAGTATTTACAGGAACGTTCATAAATATGAATTGGCCAAACATGTTTGGACCTGGTAAAAATAAGACTTTAAAGATTGTGAAGTTGGATACAACTACAAGCGTTTCTTCATGAGCACCACTGGAGTCTCTTTGTGTACGCGCACCAAACCCCCATGGACCAGACTGCTGAGAGGATCATCAGAAGAACTTCCTTTGGCATGTTCCCCATCACAACAATGTGTGACTGACAAGTGTGTTTTAAACAACAAATACTGCTGGCGGGGGAATTGAGAACATTTGAAAGTGAACCAGCACTTTACTCTCTCTTGCTTGAGGAGGATGTGAAGGGAAAGATGAATGTTAAAGGTCTATGTCTACAACAAACTAATAAGAGGAAGAAAGAGACAAACTAGCCTTCATCTCTCCACCTCGGATGGTGCTGTCGGCCACTGACTCTCTTGGAAACTTTCCAGCTGCCATGATGCATCTTTAACCTTGTTCCACGAGCTATGAATCGTCATTGCAGGCAGATTCCTCGCACCGGGTTTGAGGCGCTTTTGAGTCTTGCTGTTCTCGGTATTGAGTTTGCGAGGCGGGGGAGTGGCGGTCTGCTTGGCAATTTGTCTTTGTGACGAGGATCCCCGCTGGTGCTGCTGCTGCTGAGGGACTTTCAGAGATCCGTTTACAGAGGCTGAGAGTGTCTCCAGAAGTTGGGAGGCTGAACTGAAGCGAAGTTCCTCCTCCGTCTTAGCAGCTTCGTGCAGAAGAGGAGCAAAAGTGCCACTTCGCTTACTGCAAGATTCGCAGCAGAGCTTGCTGTAACCTGGTATCGAGCAATAACGAGCCAGAACCTCCATCTGACAGAAAATGGACCGGTCTCCTCCGCATGGCTCATCTGTCAGAGAAACAGAAGGCTTTTTTACATTTTATTTCTCAAACTTTTCCACATTTCAGTTTTCTTGAATACTCAGGGTCTTTATGTCACCAATATTACCAAACACTGAAGAAACAATGTCCCTTTACATGCAGTAAAATAGGCTGTCCATGCACAACTATGACAGCATTTCACTTAATAATTTGGACCACAATGTGAGGTCACCCATTAGTTCTCCTTCATGCCATTCCAAATTAATATGACTTTCTCCCTTTTGTGTAACACAAAAGAAACATTTTCAACATTATCATGGTCAATCTTTATATTACATCTGACATCACACTCCTCAGATGCCAAAAGCAAAACAAATGATGCTAATTTACACCCATGGTATGGACTATCTCCATTTGGCTACCTCAAAATCTAATTTGGCCAGACAGTTCAACTTTTCTGAATCTCCTTTTTTTTATATATAACTATATATATATATATATAGTTCGACCCTATTGAACACCATTGTGTGTGTGTGAATGTTGTGCACACAACACCGTTCTTGTGGTTTGTGCGTGAATATACTGAATTAAAAAACAACCAGCATTTACAGCAGTGATTTATTTATTGCTAAAAGCAACAAATGCAGAATAAACTGTAAGCTGTCAGGCAATCAATCACACAGTGTGACTAAACTTGTATTAGTATTCATAGATCCTGACCAGCTGTGTGACTATGAGAAAAGATTACTTTAAAATGTACGTCCGAATGCAGTATTCACTATCGTTTGCTTACCAGTTATTATCCCTTTTGACTACAAGTTTGGAGCGACATGAGGGTGAGTAAATGTTGACAGAATTTTGGGGTAGACTATCCCTTTATTTTCCAGAATTACTGATAAATCAGTGGAGTAAACACTGTAGATTACATTGTGACACTTATGTGTGGCTCACTCGGATTTGGATCATTTCCTGATCCCCTCAGCTTTACTTTATTATTCTACTCTGCTTTCACTGTACCATTCAATACAAAAGAAAAAGCCCACAATAAATGCAAAAGTCTTGGGGTCTTTCAGTTAATGCAAGTCATAAAAATAGCCATTCCAGTTCAAGCTGGTTTAAGACTGTTGTCACCAGATGAACCACAATTTAGTTTTTTTTTCTTTTCCTATTGAAAAGAAGCAAAATGCCTTGCTTTATACTGTACACAGCTGAAAAGTTAAGCAGCGTGCCATTTGTAAAGGGTTGGTGTTTTGTTAATCTTCCACTACCACCAGATGTGGGTAAAGCTATTAAAAAGGAATTAGAGCAAGCATCATGCAAGCAGATATAAAGAAAGTGCTGTTCATAGTGATGTCTGCTGTGTTCTAACATATGAGGCTGACCAGTGTTCTTGAAAGCAATGAGGTCTCTTGAATAAAGTTAGTCTTTTATGTTTGGAAATGAACTGTGATTTTTTTCTGAGCTGTAGGCACTACGCATCATGGCAGTAAAACGTGTTGCATTAATCTCCAGTGTTGGGGGTAATGAGTTACAAAGTAACAGATTACAGTAACTATATTACTTTTTTGGGTAACGAAGTAAAGTAACTCATTACACTAATAATATTGGTAACTTCAGTACTTTACTAGAATATAGGAACGCGCTTTCCTGCGTTACACATGCCGTGTTTTTCTGTGTGTAAAGTTCTGGGCCGGGTTTCCCGATAACAATTGATCTTAGCCCTTAACCCTCAAAGACTGAGACAGCCGCCCGCGGCTCATTTGGAATATCTCATTTGGATATTCAGAGGCGCCGTAGTGTACTTGATTACGTCATCGCATTTTCACAACATTGATTCATCAGAAGAAACCAATGCTTTCATTCCTCTGAGCCAAACAGAAATGATTGTAGACACTTAGTCCCACCCCCGTGCCCAGATTGGTTCAAACTGTCCCATATTAAACCAATAAGTAGCCTTTTGAACTTCCACTTAACATATTGCTTTGGAAAATGAATGAAAACAAAGTGAAAGTAAAGTCTGTCGTGAGTGCTTGAATACAAACACACAATAACACATTTGCATGAGAAAACTCTCAGAAAAAGCACAAAAAACACTCGACAGAGTACTTCAACGTAAAACAAATAAAAAAAAAGTTTTAAACAGTGGTACATATCTGATAAAGCACTGGAATTTATGTCTTGGGTCGCTAGGCGATGTCCCGGTAAAATTTCTGACACAGATTACAGCCAACGGATCGATCATTCATATTATGTCTATTACGTATACTAAGTAAATCATTATATAATTATATACTTCATAAAGATAGTTGCACTATTTCTTTTTCTGTTGCACTCTTTTTCTGTTGAATATTTCTCACTCATTTTGTGTGTAGTTTTTGAATCATTTGCACTGTTTTTGCACTGTATGCTATATGCTGCATAGTTTGTGTTTATTGTTCATACTCAGATTTGTAAGCATTCATTTGATGCCCAGAAAAATGTAAATACACAACAGAATTTCTGAGGGGAAAAAACATTTCATAAGGCTATTTTAAGAAGAAAAAAAATAAAAATAAATGAAGTGTTCTTATGCATTTAAATAATTACTACTAAATGCTAAAAAATAGAACATATGGTGAAGAAAAAATAAAACATTTCATAGGGCCCTAAACGTCATTTTTGTTAAACTTTTAATAAATTGCTGTGAAAATGAGTAAGTGTTATGATTTAAATTAATTAGACATGCTTTTTGATGAATACATTTAAATTTAACCATTAAAGACGAGTTGAGAAAAAATAAAACTGAAAAAACTGAATCCAGAATTTATTTTTACGGAAAACGGTATTTGGAAAAAATAAAACGGATTTTATAGGGCCCTAAAAAAAGTAAAGTAATACGTAGTGAAGTTACTTTCAACATGCATTAACTAGTAAAGTAATCTCATTACAATTTACAGAAGTAACTAGTAACTAATTAAATTTTTTGAGTAACTACCCCAACACTGTTAATAAGATAAATGTAAAATTTCTTGCTTATGAGATTCAGAAAAGCAACTGGTTTTGGGAAGATATTTTGAAAGAGAGTACATTATTCATGAATCAGAAACACTGCAAAAAACATGTTAATTTCCAGCTTGTAGGCATTATGTGATCTAATTAATAGCTTTCTCATACATGATGTGTGACTAAATAAAAACTCTCCACTGAGACAGGGTAAAAAACCTTCTCCAGAGAACAGTTGAGAAGTTCACAGACCACGAAAGCATTCTGGGAAACTGACTGTGGTCAAGAGCACCATATATGAATAATGTCATCAATGCAGATGCATTTGTGCACTTTACTATATTTTTAATTATCTTATTTTCTTTTTTAATAAACAACATGCACAGATCATACATTCAAGACTTTATAAAATCTCTTGAGTGCAGATTGTTGTCCCAATGTTGCTTTCTGTTCAAACCAATTCTTTGCTTTGGCTTTCATAATTTGCAATGGTGTATCTGCGTTATCTTACCATGGCAGGGTCCTGGCCTGCAGGTCTTTTGTAACTCAGGCTTCTCACCGGTGCATTGATCTCCACTGCGACATGTGACCAGACGTTGAGACACACCCTCTCCACAGGACACTGAGCACTGAGAGATAAGAAAGAAGTTGAGTCTACAAACTACAGAAAAAAAACATATGGCTTCTAACATCCAACACTGTGTCATACACAAGCACAAAGCAATTTGTTTATCCAGTACACAATCACAGTCAAACAGAAGATATTTGATGTTTAATGTAATTATGAGGAGCAGAACTTAAGTGACACTGCAGAAACAGAAACCATTTTATGAAGTTATTTTGCATCAGAGTCTGATAGCTTCTCCCTGTCCCTTATGTAAGAAAAGCTGCAACAATTAAGCACATGAAGTTTCAAACAAACATTTCTTTGAAGTGCACTTTGTCTTTTTGGAATTTTCAGTGTGAACACTATTTATACTACAAACTGGACATAAGGCACATGCCAATTTGCATACTCATGCATTCTGTCCAGTTTGTGCGTTTACAGACGGCCAAATCAATGACTCATTGTTCACTGTCAGAGCTTGGTGTTGAATCAATACCACACAGACTGGTTCAATAGAGGATTACACTGACCTGCAGCGCACTTGCTTGAGCTCGATATCTCTGTATAATATTTAACATCTTCAGAAGTCTTCTGGCAATGAAACACTCAAAGCCTGGATTTTAGCTTCAAATTCTGACACAGCTAGATAATGAGGTTACTGTCATGACTCTCTTGGTGAATCAGAATCATTGACTTAAAATCAATGAAACTGTCAGGCCTTGCTTGGACATTGTCAGTGCAAGAGAATGCTTCTAATTTCAAGGTAAAAAGTACCAATTAATTTGTTTATTTGCTAGGCACTCCAAAAAAAAACAAAAAAAAACAAAAAAACTATAACAACAAAACAAGCAAACAAACAAAATCTTAGGATGTGTTAAACACAATCTTCAGATGAGATTTTTTTAGTTTCACAATGATTTTAAGCCCAATTACACTGAAAATTGCTTGCAGATAGTATCAGAATATAATTGAACCAATCTTCTCACTTTCCCAAATGCTACTCTCAAAAAGCTTGTCAGCTTTTGTATTCATAGCAACAAAACATCATGTGACTTGAGAAAAACATACCTCTGACCAGGCCCCGATTCTCCATTGGGCAGGGCAGGGCACTCCGTTACATGGCCTCCTGATCTCAGGCTTTTCCCCGCTGCAGTACTTGCTGTGGATGGAGCGGTTTGTGCCTTCATGAAGGAACTGGACACAGCGCACGGTGCGGATTTGGTATCCCAAGCTCCCACAGGTTTTAGTACAATGTTCCCACTCTTCTGTGATCCATCTGTCAGAAGACAAATGAATCTGAATCTGCTATCTAAGATTTGATGTATTGAATAGTTTTTTTTTTTTTCATATCCAAACCTCTACTTAAATTCATAGGAGGAAAACATCTTATACCACACATTTAAAGGGATAGTTCAAGGTAAAATTCAAATTCTGTCATCATTTACTCACTCTCAAGTTGTTTCAAACCTGTTTGCATTTGTAACAACTTGAGGTTTAGTAATAAATGACAGAATCCTTTTTAGGTCAATTGTCACTTTAAGCTTATCATTAGACAAATCATTATCACAAACTAATTCATTTATTCTTTTTTATTATTTTATTTAATTAATCTAGGCCTATTCTCTTCAGTGATAATCTCTTTTTTTACAATACGAAAATTATAAACCATGTATTTGTAAAGTAATATGACATGGTGAACTAAAAGTGGGATGCATCTGATTACAAGCATTTTTTAAAATATCTTTTGCCTTCCATAGAATAGGAATAGCAGTCATGAAGGTTTGCAATGACCGTAAAAGATTCCAAAACTCAAAATTGATTTTGGATTTGCTGCATTGAACACTTTCAGTTGGGTCAATTCAATTATGTGAAATGAAGGTCTTTTTAACATTGGCACTGCAGTTGAACTGAATTTGTCATTAATGTGGGGCATCAGCAGAGGCATCATCGACCTGTGTGAACAGGCATACAGTAATTAAACAGTGCAGCCTGTACTATTGCTCTTATGTAATTCACCTTGAACATACACTGGCATCTGCTTAAATATAACAGTTGATTTAAAATATTAAAATTAAGTTACATTAATCATAAAAATATTTTTTTATGGCTTAATGCAAAATACTGCTCTTCTAGCTAGTATCCATGTGGTTTTAACTGTTACAAGCAGCATGCTTGATTGCAGTGAAGCACTTAATACAATAAACAGCCACATGACATGGTCAGGAAGTCAATGCGTTACAGGCAGGTTAATGCCTTTTTTAGGTAAATAAATATGTGAGGAAGTCTACGGGTCATTCTTTAAAAGATGTGATTAGAAACTAAAGAACATGTGGCATGTACGAACCCTGGAAAGCGTCTCATTTTCCAGGATTAATTAACCATACTGGAGTGTTTAGTTTGGATTTAGGGTGCTTTTTGAAAAGCCTGGTTGTCTGCTGAATATAGTGGCTTAAATAGAAATATAACTGATAAGATGAAGTGAAGACTGTGCAGCCTTAAGAAAATTCTGTCATGTCCTCACCTTCCCATCTTCTGAAACCATTATGACATTCTATCTGTCATGGTGCACAAAAATATATTATTTTTTTAATATATATATAACAGGATGTCCATTCTGCACTTTTTCATACAGGTTTGGAACAACATGAGGGTGAGTAAATGATGAAGGATCTTTCATTTCTTTAAGTGAATTAACCATTTTTGCCTGTTGAGGACAATGCTGGGCAGAAATAGGTTTTCTTCCAAGCTTGTTAATAAAACAAGCCACCAAAACCTAAGCAGCAGAGTGAGGAGAATGTTGACTATGATACCAAGCTGTAGGCTGACCTGCAGAATAGATACAATCCCCAACTCCTGCATGTTCATTATTTTTTTAGTTTTAGTTTTAATAGTTTATTGGTTTAAGGTGATACATTTTACCATATTGAATTATTTTCCACAGATTTTCTGGCAAAAACAAAAAACAAAAACATATTAATAGGGAGGCGAGGGAAACTAAAATGTCCACCACCTGCAGAGTCTAAATAAAAACTAGGACAAGTGAATGCAGAGGGAATGGGAAAAGGGAAATGCAGGAAGAACTGCAGGCACAATCTCATCCTCTGCAGATGGGAAGGAGGAGGAGCCCTAGTGACAGATGGGAAGACAGAGGAAATATCAGAATTGAAATGGGAAGGAGTCACAGCAGCTGGCTCTCCAGCAACAGTTCAGTTTGAGGAAAATGAAATGATTTTGCAACAGATCCTGCAGTTAACCATTAACATTTATATATTTTTCATTTTAACCCCCCAAAAATATTCATTTGTGCACCTTTTCAAATCCTATTTATGATTTTTAGAAATATTGCTCTCACTTTCAAAAGTGTTAAGAGATATAATGAATAATAATGCCTCAATCTTCACAGAGTTTTCATTCCTGGGCCACATTAAAAGTATAATCTATGAGAAAGTCTAAAGCATAATCAAAATGATGTGACTTTCCTCTCAGCAGGAAATATGCAATGTGATGTGGGAGAGTAAACAACTGACTATCACATGTCAGAGGCTCTAATTCTAATCCCATTAAGTGTCCTTATTCTGCAGAGCTCTACAGTGCTAGTCACTCTGATGCTAGTTTATCAAAGGAAGTGATTACTCATTTGAAACATCTATAACAATATGTTCGTTCCTTTAGCATATCTAGCAGTCTCAAATATATGATTTATAAAGTTCAGCCAGCTGTTAATAGGTGGCGGCATCCACTTTATTCCCTCTTAATGAAAAGCTCCAGACACAGAGACTTGCACTCCAATAGAGAGTGAGTATATCTTGATAAAAACATATTTGCAGGAGATTAACTCCAATTTATGAGTAGACCTAGTGTCAGGGTCCTGTCACTTCAGTCTAGTTTATTTGTGGATTTGTGACACAGCCCTGAAACTCCTGTCATGTCTTGTTTTCGTGGGAGCGGGGGGCTTTGAGTGTGTTTGGTCTGAGCCTATGGCTTGTGCTCGTTTTAATTGTTTTTTTTTTTTTTTTCATCTCTTCACCTAAAATAACATGACACCTATTCTACTCTCACAGACACTGTTTATACCCTTGACTGCTCAAGTGCTTAATTTAGATCTTATAAAGTGCATTTATAACAGTTGAGGAAATATGAAGATGAACCTAATTAATTTATTCATATCCATGCCTTTTGTGACATTACTACCAGCATATCTGCAAAACCTCAACTGTCCCAATCTCTTTTTAAAACAATGTGATGCCCAACACAAAAAAGTGGATAGACTGCAAAATTCAGAGCAATATAAATGGCTATAAACAATACAAAAGCTCCCTTCAGTTCGAGTGTAATTCGTCTGGAAGACTAAACTAAGGTAACAATGTAATTTCCACAAACACTTCACAGAAATATTTTTCAAGCAGTGATATGACTATTAAACAGCTGGATCTTTTGTGAAAACAATAAGCCTATGAACAGCAGAAAGCGGAGAGCATTTCATCTTCTATGAAAGATGTGGCTATGGCTCATAAAAGCAGAATAACTGCTTGAGACAACACAAAAAAAATTCAATGTTTTTTCTATTTCTTTTCTGAAATATGAGTACTGAGAAACTCTCAACGCTATCAGGTTGTGGTGTTGTGATAAAAATATAAAGGATTCACAACCTACAGTACTGTGCATATTTAAATAAAAAAGATGTGTTGAGATGATGCGCGCTCAGTGACTTGTGTAGGTTGATGCAGAAGGGTCTTAATAACTCTTATACAGTATATACATTCCATGTGTTAATCATAAAAGCCAGCCATGGACACATGTTGGATAAAAACAAAACAAAAACTACTACAATTATATTTTCTGGTTTTCTTTCAGAAAGATTGAAAGAAAGTTGTGAGGCTGTGGCTGAAGATTTCTTCTTTGCCTCTGACAAGAGAGATGAATGAAACAAGAATACCCAATGGTATAAAGCAATGAAAATCCAGCTCAGAGCTCTCACGGCTAGAATGGTGAAGCATGAGTGCTTATACATTATTTAGTGATGTTTAGATTGAGTTAAATGTGATGAAATAGGAAATCAGATTCTGTACCATGACAACCTATTCTACCTTCCAATTCAGTGAAAAAGACTTCAGTTATTGTGTGCTGTTAGAAACTGTTTCAATTTGACTTACTCTGGTTTTGTACAGTCCTGTAAGTTACACATTCTTCGAATAGGTTTGGGTTTCTTGGTGATGTCACAGTAGCCTTTGTGCACCATTTTGTTGTCACCTTTTTTACGACACCCATATTTGGTGTACTGGAATCCTAAAGATGAAATAAAACAAAAGAGCAAAAAGAACCATGATGCATAATGTTACCAGAAGAAACTCATTAGACCCAGATGTTGTTTCTTGGGTGTCGCAATTATTATGTTAAAATTGTTAAATGTTAAAATTGTGACACTGTATACAGTAACATTGAACATTTGAATTATTGGACAATTTAATGCAATTGATACACTGATCAAATTGATTGCATTTATTGTTGCAAAATGTAAACTATATTATTGGCCAATAATAATCTGCTAAATGTGACAATGAGGCATGAAGATTTTAAGATATTATAAATATTAACATCATGATTTTCTGTAAAGCTGCATTGAAACAATGTGTACAATGAAAAGTTCAATTCAAATAAATGTACATATTTGAGTAACCTAGAAGAGCTAAGAGATTGTTAGAGTTGAACGTTACCTCCAGCACAAGGTCTTGAACATTGGGACCAGCTCTTGAGTGCCCATTCATATGTGTCCTCCTGAATGACATTATTGTTGTTAAGGGGCACTGAATCTTCGTGGATGATGTATTTGTACATTAGTGTGGACCTCGTCTCGTTGTCTTTAGGTATAATCTAATGGAGATGAAAAACAATAGGACAAAAGTTTCAGAAATAAAGTGATATTTACAGGCATTTGATTATGTACGCAGGGATTTAGCATTTGTTCATGCATATGTAAAAGGATGCAAATTTATGTGTTGCCCTCTGTGTGAGATGACTCAGACGAGGATTTGTTTAATTAGGTTTGAAAATGAAACGAGCATGACAAGCCTAACTGCACACGCTTGTGGAGTCGTCTCAAGGACGACTAATTTTGCTTTAGTTTGTTACTGCTGTTGTAACTTACAATTTCATGCGAACTTCAGATATTCATATTCTAATAGTCATTCGTATTTCCCTAATACTTTAACCTGATATAAAATCAATATGCAAGTCAGAGATTAGCATTCAGAAGCCAGCACATGCAATTATAAACTTATTCGAAGCAATTTTTGCATTTTATGATGGTGTGAAAAAGATGGTAAACCCATTAAAATGATAAAATTCCTGCATTAATTTTGCATAAATTTGAGGTAACTAGTAGGTAGAGTGTAACTGAACACATGCTGTATCAGGCAGTGTATTTGGTGTACCGAATACAGTCTCATTTGTCATTGTAAATTGAAACAGCATTCATTTGAAAGACGCACTGGTCAGAAACAAATTTGTGTGTGTTTTAAGGTCACAAAGTCATTATTAAAAACACTGGCCTGTATAAATTAAAGACATTCAACACTGTTTTTGCCTTTGCCTAGGTTGTTAATTTCTCTGTAAGCAAGGCTTGAAACACATCTAAAGATCTCCTTGCATATTCTAAACTGGCTGATGTCAGTGTTCATGAATTCACCTTGCAGGGAACACAAATTATTTTCAGCAGAAACAAATGCTACATTCAAAAAATGACATCTGGTTAGAAATTTTTGTTTGTTTGTTTATTTTCAGTCTGAGAACCAGGATGGCTTGTGGCCATTAAAGAATTGATGAATTGTGGACTATAGTAATATATTGTACAGGAAAATGTCAATGTGTCTATCCATGAGATTATGCTTTATGGAAAGTAGGTCATACCACACAAAAAGATCTTAAACAAGGGAATATTCAAGTGGAATTGCAAAGCTTAAGTAGAAGAACTGTTGTGCTTTGACAGGTCAAAGCCTTCAACTTAATCTAACTGAGTTGTTGTGGCATTTCATGCGAGACAGCTACAGTCAGTTATAAGATTGGCTTGAAGCAAGACTGTAAAAATGAAAATAACATCCTATTTCTAAATCCTAAAAAGTACATCATTGCTTTGTTTTGTGTGTGTGTGTGTGTGTGTGTGTGTATTTCTGCAATGCTATATAAAATAAATACCAATCAAATATTATTGTACATTCATATATCAAATTCAGACCAGTGGACATTACATCACCATTTAAAGTTTATCACAGACTTAGGACCTCTACAAAATATGTCATGATTAAGCTTGATTAAGAAAACTCTTTTCTCTGACCACTCTTCATAGCAAGCAATTTATAAAAGAAATGTATTTAATATCTCATTTGTTTCTCCTAGACTGATTGTGATTAAATGGAGAAATCTTGCATAAATCACCTGGCCTATGCTATTTACATTATTGTCTTAGCATATTATATTTATACATTTAATGTATACATTTTATCAGTTTAGCATTCCCTGGCAGTCGAACCGGTGACATTGACATTACTTGTGCCATGTTGTAGTGTCTTATCTGCAGGAATGATGACAGGTTGCATGATATCAATACAGTACTGGGTAAAATTCAAGTTTGACTGTGCAACATGAACTGTCACGCATGTCAGATATTCATCAAATCTGTACACCTATGCATGCTCATGCGCTAATATTGGAAAAGAAAGAAAGAAAAACAGTCACATTAATAAAAAAAAAAAAGCTAAATATTTATGATGCATATCCTTTTGACACTCTAGTATAACATCTTTAATATAAACATATACTGTATCATCAATTGATTCCTCTATGGGGGTAGAAATGTTGCAGATATAATAGATCCACAAATGTACAGAGATTTATAAAAAAGGAAACATGTTGACAAAAAAATTTAATTAGATCAACAACTAAACCTCAGAGTTTTACACACATTAATTAAATTCACAAATAAATAAAATGGTTTGCAAATAAACATATTCACAAGTAAATTTTTACCTGCCATTTATGACTTGTGAATTGCGTTCTGTACATATGTAGATCACTGCACACATTTGTGGATCACTCGCTTTGCATTTGAAACAGTTCTAGCATCAAGAAGCTGAAAATCAACTAAATTTATGGACTCAGTCTATTGTCACGGTCTCCTCAAGCCAATCGTAGCATGTTCTCTCTATAACTAATCACGTTTTGTTTAACATATAGGCTGGTCTCTTAATTAAGTTCTCAAATATATTCTTAAGAACATCTTATTTTTTTTCGTAAGAAGAAAATACCAGCCATTATCTGAATGAATACATGACGCACTGATAAACTCACAGTATTGTCTTTTTGCACTTCCTGCAGATTACCTTAATAATCATAATAAGCACACAACATTTTTTCATCATGACTTTGAATGGCGTCTTGCCTAATGTTTTTAATGCGGTGTGTTTTTGAACAGTTACTTTTAAAATAGCCTGTCTCAAGCTTCAGCGATATGTTTAATTCATTTTGGTGCTGTGTTTTTGCACTCTCATCTGAGTGAACGCTTCCGGTATGTGAGTCCACGCTTCTATAGCAAATGCGTCCTGCACATTCATATGCGCGGAATACTACCAAAGATTATGTCAGATTTATAAGCTAAAATTAAAAGCGTTCAATTAAAGCTCCCTATCTGACTCATTTTAGAGTTGCTGCTGAGTTTTGAAGTCAGTAAAAAGTAGCGTCACATATAGGCTTATCATAACTGATCATGTTTACATTAACAGTCATCGCTGTCCCTTCAGAAAACTTGTGCACATCGCTAGTCCTACTGTGTATTATATGTAACTGTTGTTATAATTAATACATGTAAAAAATAATAATTTGAAATAACCAAATAAATTATTCTTACTGTTTGGGATTTAAGACAAGTCTTGGGCTGTCCTAAAATTAAAAAGCTATTTACAATGATTTCTTTAAGAAAATAATTTTCAAGAATTTGAATTTTTCTTAGGTTTTGTCTCAAGAACAATCTTAAGAAAAAAGATAAGAATATTTGGGAATACAAAATGTTATTTTTTATTTTTTCTAAAGTTAAGAAATAAGAAGAAAATGGCAGTTAAGAAGAAATTTCTTCTTAAGAATGTTTCATGAATCCAGACTCTGGTGTGCATGTAAACAATATGACTGAAAATCATATCATCTTAGAGGGTGAATTACAATAGTGACAAAAATTTTGAGTGTTGATGATTTCCATCGCCAAATGTAGGCGTGGCCAGTGATGAAAAAGGTTTAACTTTATGCAAACTAGCACATTCAGAGTAAGTTTGATTCATGTATTTGTACTGACTCACCTTGATATAATTTTCAACAGCAAGAAAATCAAATAGACCCTTTTCACATGATGCGTTTTAACAGCCACCAGCATTGTAAATCCTCCAAGGTTTTTGTATTAGCATTTTTTAAAAGATGTACAGTATTGTTCAAAATAATAGCAGTACAATGTGACTAACCAGAATAATCAAGGTTTTTCGTATATTTTTTTATTGCTACGTGGCAAACAAGTTACCAGTAGGTTCAGTAGATTCTCAGAAAACAAATGAGACCCAGCATTCATGATATGCACGCTCTTAAGGCTGTGCAATTGGGCAATTAGTTGAATTAGTTGAAAGGGGTGTGTTCAAAAAAATAGCAGTGTGGCATTCAATCACTGAGGTCATCAATTTTGTGAAGAAACAGGTGTGAATCAGGTGGCCCCTATTTAAGGATGAAGCCAACACTTGTTGAACATGCATTTGAAAGCTGAGGAAAATGGGTCGTTCAAGACATTGTTCAGAAGAACAGCGTACTTTGATTAAAAAGTTGATTAGAGAGGGGAAAACCTATAAAGAGGTGCAAAAAATGATAGGCTGTTCAGCTAAAATGATCTCCAATGCCTTAAAATGGAGAGCAAAACCAGAGAGACGTGGAAGAAAACGGAAGACAACCATCAAAATGGATAGAAGAATAACCAGAATGGCAAAGGCTCAGCCAATGATCACCTCCAGGATGATCAAAGACAGTCTGGAGTTACCTGTAAGTACTGTGACAGTTAGAAGACGTCTGTGTGAAGCTAATCTATTTTCAAGAATCCCCCGCAAAGTCCCTCTGTTAAAAAAAAGGCATGTGCAGAAGAGGTTACAATTTGCCAAAGAACACATCAACTGGCCTAAAGAGAAATGGAGGAACATTTTGTGGACTGATGAGAGTAAAATTGTTCTTTTTGGGTCCAAGGGCCACAGGCAGTTTGTGAGACGACCCCCAAACTCTGAATTCAAGCCACAGTACACAGTGAAGACAGTGAAGCATGGAGGTGCAAGCATCATGATATGGGCATGTTTCTCCTACTATGGTGTTGGGCCTATTTATCGCATACCAGGGATCATGGATCAGTTTGCATATGTTAAAATACTTGAAGAGGTCATGTTGCCCTATGCTGAAGAGGACATGCCCTTGAAATGGTTGTTTCAACAAGACAATGACCCAAAACACACTAGTAAACGGGCAAAGTCTTGGTTCCAAACCAACAAAATTAATGTTATGGAGTGGCCAGCCCAATCTCCAGACCTTAATCCAATTGAGAACTTGTGGGGTGATATCAAAAATGCTGTTTCTGAAGCAAAACCAAGAAATGTGAATGAATTGTGGAATGTTGTTAAAGAATCATGGAGTGGAATAACAGCTGAGAGGTGCCACAAGTTGGTTGACTCCATGCCACACAGATGTCAAGCAGTTTTAAAAAACTGTGGTCATACAATTAAATATTAGTTTAGTGATTCACAGGATTGCTAAATCCCAGAAAAAAAAAAATGTTTGTACAAAATAGTTTTGAGTTTGTACAGTCAAAGGTAGACACTGCTATTTTTTTGAACACACCCCTTTCAACTAATTGCCCAATTGCACAGCCTTAAGAGCGTGCATATCATGAATGCTGGGTCTTGTTTGTTTTCTGACAATCTACTGAACCTACTGGTAACTTGTTTGCCACGTAGCAATAAAAAATATACTAAAAACCTTGATTATTCTGGTTAGTCACATTGTACTGCTATTATTTTGAACAATACTGTATGTACATTCATAACATAAATATATTTTGTATTACATTACCTTCGCATCAAAAAAAAAAAAAAAAAAAAATGCTAACGCGAGGGTGTATCTACTACAGTCTGACATCATTCTCTCTACTGACTGACGTTATCAGTCTCTCTCTATGTTTCATGAGTACACTATCGTGTGGTTTTTCTTTTGCTGTTTGAGCAAATGAGGATGAAAAATTTATATTTGTGGTAGTCCCCCATTCACTGCTATAGAAGTTTACCAAACTAAGATGGCTTCTGCTGCTGAGAAACCCGGAAATGTGAAAAGGGTCCATGAGACCCCATTAAAGTCATTAAGTCTGAATGGGTCATTAGTGCTTCTTGTTATGTGGCTCTATATGTGGTATACTTGATTATAAATGGTCAATTGCAGCAATCTTATATGAACACCTCTTACAGATGTCAAAGACTGCAAATAGCAGCTTTTTTTTCTTCAGTCAGAAATGTCCAAGAGGGAAGTCTGCTGCTTTGAGTTTGATTGTGATGAACATGGAGGGGAAAATTACAGACATCAGCAGTGACTTTGGTGTATGGTGTATGCTGAGGCATGATGTGAAACACCGTACAGTATCCTGTACTGTTTGCGGGGGAGGTGTAAGGCTCTTTGCATAGCTTCATTTTTATATTTGCCAAGGCAAGTCATGATAACTGAGCCTTGCATTTTCATTAACATACTTATTCAAATGATGGACTGCTCAGCATAATCCAGAATAATTCCATAATTCCTTTTTAGCAATCAAAGAATGAAGACTGAATGTTTTAATACCAAAAGGAGAATGAAAAGCAACTATAGAAAAAAATGTAATAACATAAAGGTTGCTATGGCCAACCAAGCAATTTCCATCCCACTTAGTTCTAACGCAATTAATGTAATCAAAGGGAATATATATGCTGCTGCACAACTGGCCTTTGACAAAGGAGTAAATCTATTTAATTTGATTCATGTTGCACCCTAAATGCATATATATATATAAATGTGAACGGAGGGAAGGTACATCTATTTTTTCAAGGATATCTATAAACAACATCTAATAATATATTTTTTAATAATATTATATTTTCATGTTATGAAGAAAAACAACAAATGGCTTATAATAAAATAACATTATTTAACATTTAACTGTTAGACTAATTTGTCTAAATAGATACTAAAAAGTCAAAAAAAAACCTCCCAATTTAGCAAATCGAGCAAACTAATTAGGAAATCGAGGGAACGCAATATTAATGGTGTGCACATTTTAGTACATTGAGGGAACGAATTAGTAAATCGTGTGCACAATTTAGCCTAATATTTTTTCCTGAATGTCATGTGCGGGGCTCCGTATAAGATTACTTTCTGTACATTTATTAAATCACTAGTGTTAATAATTTAAGTAATTCAATATCAACTTGAAGTGAATATCAGATGACTGCAAAGGTATTTCAAATGTTAAAACGGGAAGTGAGATTCAACATCAAATATCCATTATAAGCTTAAATATAAGCCAATAAATTAAAAATATTGGCCAATAATCAATATGGTGCCTTTATATCAAGGGTTGCTAATACTTAAATATATCACATGATCACATATCTCATTTTAAGGCTACAGTTAGATTAGAGAAAGTTTTATTTACCAGAACAACAATTGCATCATGTAGTGGACCATCAGTGTGAAGAGTCTCGACATCATCTTCAATTAGGTAGTCCCACTCCACTCCCATCTCGATAAAGCACTGAGATATCGCATCTTCTCCCTTGCCATTGAGAATGTAATGCCCTGTTGCCTGGTTCTTGACAGCTGCAATTAGGGATTAATTACAACTCTTCAACAGTTCAGGAATAAGTTAACAGAATGATCTGAATCATCTTGTTCAATTAAGTCATCATATCAGCCACTGAATTAGACAATTAACTTACAAAACAATGAGCGTTTTATTGAGCAGTTTCAATTTCTGAAAGCTTTACTGAATTATTCAGAAACATGATGTATATGCTTACAGTATATGCTGTTTAACAATATGGCAAGTGTATGGAGGAGGACAGTTTGACAATTTGACTGACATATTGACAAAAATAAGTAGTGACACATTCTGGCTCAGAGCATGAGAGAAATTAAGTGGTCATTCGCTTGAATGTAAATGGTGATTACAAGAACAGCTGCGCAGAGTCGCAGATGTCAAGACAATCACCATTTCTGCAAGTCATCAAATGTCACTTGCAATTGTGCAAAAATAGATTAGGTTTCCAGAATACTAATTATGAAGAATATTGTCGCAATTTTTTTTTATAATAATGAACATTAAGTGTTAGGCCAGATTTGATGCATGAAATCAAAGTTGACCTTTGATTTCCTACATGTTTAGCATGATGAGTTTGTGTTTATTGCCAACATATCTACTATATCTTAACCTTAAAAGGCTAATTCACCCAAGAATGAGAATTTCCTCTGTGGTACAAAAAAGAGAGAGAGAGAGAGAGAGAGAGAGAGAGAGAGAGAGAAAACAGTTCTGCATTACAAGCCATATCAGATTCTTATTATGGAACTCACATGTAAAATACATTACTTGAATCTAATTATAGTGTTGCTATGGTGTTTAGACCTGCGAAGGAATCTAATTATTGCAATCAGTTAAGCTAAATATATAGATAACTGCAATTTGCATGAATAAACTATAAAAAAATCCCAAAGGAAAGTATTATTGAAACAGAATTACCTTTGGAAGACCTCTTGAAAGGTTAACCTGGACAGTAAAGTCAGACTGTGAACATATTATCTAACTTATTAAAAAAGGTTAGGTTTAAAAGCTTAACTACAGAGGAGTAATATTCAAACTCCTATATTCACAGAAAAGCACTTATAAAAAGGGGAATATTGTTGGAATAAAAGCATCTGGTTCGATTATGTGCATTAAAAAGTGATCATTTCTGTCTTTACTGAGTTTTCAAAATTAATAGAATGAAGACAATGGTCCAAAAAGGTTCATGTTTTGTTCTACAACATTATGTATGTTTCCTGTTTGAGCTATTTTATGTTGTGGAACAAAATGTGAAACACGATTCATTCCTAAATCAGCTATTCTAAAAATCCACCGTCAATTCCAAAATGAGCCCACGGCTTGAAAAGGCTTTCAGGTTTTAGGACAGTGGTTCACAATGCCACGGACAAATTGTGGTAGACCGCGGTTGTCTCTAAAATCTGTGAGTCTAATTCCGTCTAATGCACTTCCAGTCAAATGCACAAGCTCTTTTATATGAATACATTGATATGATGGTGTGTATTGGGTTGATATGGATTCACTGAGCATAGTTACCCAGAACAGGCACAGAATACATGAGCATGCATTTGATCTTCTTGCTGTTAAGCTTGAGATAGACAAGGACAGATATCACTTACCAAGAATTTGAGGAGAAGCCTCATGTTCTTGTATGATCACATGTCTAGCCCCAGGAGGAATGAGAAACATCTTTAGGTAACCTTTGCAATGGCGAAAAAGGGCAAAGGGAGAGACAGCAGAAGCAATTAGTTAGCTAAGAAGTTCTACTACGGCTTGATCTTTGCAGAGGTGGGCATCACTAGAAGGCATTTCTACAGGAGTACATTACTAAAGCTTTCAGATTTGAACAGTTGGAATACTGTAACTGTCCATCAAGCAGGGTCATGACAAGCCTATGGGACAAACCTCAAATCATGACAGAAGGTTCCTCATCCATTCATTTCATATATTCACACCCATGCGAATAGATGACAAATCCTTCAGAAGCTCCAATAACAATGTCCAGCGAAAAGTGAAGACCATGGACGATTGTTATGTAAAACTAATTGAGAAGGATGCTGAATGGAGGAGCTTTGAGTCAGCAACACATCACACAAGAACACAAAAACACCACTGATGCCTTCTCTACCAATGCCCGTTCCTCCGCAAAGTGTGATACCACTCACCCATCACATTTCTAGAATCCTCTGTTTCATTCAGAAACACATTGCGAGCTCCTTTCGGCAGCATGAAGGCTCCTCTTGTTTTCCCTTTAGGATAAGAAGGGTTCGTTACGTCATTTTGCCCAACACTCATTGTCATTGACATGTTAAATGTCTCTAAGCTAGGCATCTCTAGCAGCATGACGCCTGTCTGAGACACACGTGTGATGTGAAATGGTGGCCAGGAGTCGAATCGTTACAATGTAGGATCGAGCCACTTAAGGTAACGTCTGCTGGGACGCTTTATCATCGATTAATGTGGACAGGAAGACATCGGCAGAAAATAAGCAGGAATAGAAAATGGGTTGTGAAAGGGAGATTAAAGAAGATGGACAGGAATACTGTGGGATGGTGGTGGGGAAGGAACACTGTGTGTGTGTGAGGGAGAGAGACAAAGAGAGCATATTTATTTACTAATCCTATGAGATTTATGCTATGTATGCTATTGCTTTCATGCTATTTCCATATTTTTATTTATTTATTATATTAAAATGAAATATGGCCATTTTTTGACGAAGCTCTTCAGGACCTTTTTATTTAGAGAGATAGGTGACCAAAAATGAAAATCAATTAATGTCATTCCAAACCTTTTTGGAATCAAAAAAGGGAGACATTCTGAAGAATGCAACAGACATATGCAAGCAGGTTTGGAATGACTTGAAGGTGTGTAAATTATTTACATTTTTAGATTAACTTCGGTTTGTTGTAAGGATTGTTTTCATTGGGCATTTAATCAAGCTGAGTTTGTACCACACATCAATTTTATGCCAAACCTTTAAGGAAGATTCTGAGTTAAATTTAACTTGATCTTATCTGTGGAATGCTGTCTGTCACAAGAGAAAATAATTATAATCTGTTCCTTTTTTTTAATACAAAAACAAAGGAAAACACTTGCACAGTAATGTACTTACATTTAAAATCTATAATGTGCAACACCACAAAAAATATTTAAAATCTAAAATATTATATCATTAAAATTAAAGTCACAGAATATATATACTGTATAATAGCATGAAACTACTATCATAGAACTTTTTCTGTGCTTCAAAGGTTGGAACAGTCAAATTTCACATCTACACAACAATATTAGTTCAAGGAAGAAACTGACCATAAAACGTGGTTATACATGGAATAAATTTCACACAGGAATTGTGTTGATAATGCAGAATCAAAGGTTGCCACCTCAAAAGGATGATTTAAACAGAACAATTTTAATGAATAATTCAAGTGCTTCAAGAAAAGTATGACCTTCGCATTTCTGCTTCTAAGCTATTCAATACCTTTACCCCTTGGGCAACCATTGTAAGTGCATTACTGCAAATTAGATTTTCCTTGAGTTTTCTAATCAAAGCCAGGGAATCAAAGTTATTTTCTGTTGTAACCATTAGCATTCTTCAAATGCTTCATTTAGATAAACTGCTGAATATTGCTTAAAAGCTACAAGCTAGAGTCAATGCAAAACACAGCAGTACTACAGCAGAGAAGTGTAGAATTAGACAATATAAGATACTTGCAGGTTGTGTTTTCCAACACAGGGATTTCTTTTTGGGATCTCTTGCTTAACTTTTTTCCTGTTAAAAAAGTGATTGATTGAAAAACAAGGTAGAGTTAGAGAAAGGTCAAAATGCTGATTTAGTTCATGCAAACAACGTGTTAAATGTAGTAATGATATTAAGAAAGTACAGTGTAAGGAATTGTCATTAAAATTTGTGATATAAAGCATCACAAATTGTGTACAATCATCCATTATGACATACCGTATGACAAAGTCAGGAAGTAAACATCATGCAATTTCTGGTTAGAGCCAGAATGAAACATTCATTCATTGTCACAAGCAAATATAACACGTGACACCATGCTAATTAAAAGGTTTGCACATTATTTATAACACACGTGGAATCACATCTGAAAAGCCAGACTTATTATTATGTACATCAACTCAATTATGCCACATGCCATGTCTTTCAAATGCAACAAAACCAACACTGACACACAAACACAAATCCTTATTCCTAGACACAATTGTCCTGCCATCTGTGCAAGTGCTGTGCTTCATTATGCATTAGCATTAGTGTGTGTTAATGTAATTGTACAGGCTTGTATGCCACCTTGTTAATAAACAGCAGGCCATATGGACATATTTTGAGGATCTGTTGTGACTGTATGTCTATGTAACAGTCAAATTAGGCAGTTCTGTAAATAACTGCAATGAAACAATGATACTTTATCCTAAGATCATGATTTGCATATTTATGCTACAATTATTTGATTCCTCAGTGGCGTTATGTCTTTTTGGGTTCAGAAGAGGCATAGCATAGTATAGTTCCCAACAAAAACAGCTACTGTATATGCTGCTCTTCCAGGGCCATTATAAACATGTCAGCCCTATGCCCTTTGTGCATTGGGTTCCTCTCTAAACATGAGTCTATACACCATTAAGTTAAACGAATAGGATTAATAGAGGGAAATTATTCCCTTTAATATATTTTCCATTTGGTTCTATTCTTACTGTATATGCTATTAAAACTACTACATGGATCATCAGCTAATTTAAAAAGGAAAAAATTGGGGACAAAATAGCAAGAGGACTCATGGGATACATATAAAAAATAATAATAAAATAAAAATCTAACTATAAAAGCCACCAGTGGCCCAAACATTCTGAACAAATGGGGAAGTGTTTAACTTTTCTAGTGACTGATCAGGCCAATACACAACCATTGCTTTAAGACAAGATATCTTTATCAACATACATGCAAGTTGGAAGAACAAGCAAGAAAATGTTGATATGCATTGTGACAATATTGTGACAGGTTTTGTGCGGTTTCATGCAGGTATAAAGAAACAATTTCAGGAGTACTATAATTGTGCTGCAGGGATGGGCAGAGAAGCCATTATCAGTAAAAAAGTAATAATCTTTAAGAAAAAAAGCCAGTACAGTCATATAACTCATTACACAGCTTCTGTTATGATTGCTAATGTTATTTGACAAGAAAGCATTTTAAAATCTTACATGTTAAGTATCTTAAATCAATTAAAATATACACAACAATCATTCTGGAAACAAGATGAACACTTTAACGCATATTTTCTATTTATACTGAAATCCTCTGGTTTAATTTGACAGTAAATCAGGTTGATAATTGGGCTGCAAGACGAGTTGCATATAAGTTGCATATAAGAATAAGCTGAAAAGAGAGAGAGAGAGAGAGAGAGAGAGAGAAGTGGTGTGATATGAGAGATGTGAAAGAAGCGCTGGCCTCAAATACACAGATGAGCAGTGTTATTCGCCGTTGCTAATGACGATGGTTGTTATCGGGCAATAACACACCATGGAATGCCGTGACTGGCCAATCAGAATTTATTCTTCCAGAGAGTCATGTATTAAATGTCTTTACTGTCACTTTTGCTCAATTTAATACATCCTCACAGAATAAATGCATTCCTTGTATATATTGATTTATTATTCTTTTTATTACTATATTTACGTCATTAAAGTGAGAATCAAAGAACAAGTGTGTCTGCAAGTTTGAATTGGTCATCTGAATGCATGATCAAATTATGATTCTACAGTCCCTGCAGACAAGGAAATATTTGTGACTGGAATTTGTGGCGCTTTAATTGAATACCTGTTTCCAGACACAGTGACAATGTGCCTAAACATCCTGAAATTATAATACTATAATTACAAATGTATTTTGAAAATGCTATCACAGTGGGGGAATCTATTTTTAGGCTAAATGCGGTCTGGTGCAAACCTCAAGCTCCCACTAAGGGCTACACAACTAGCAAATATAATAAAACAAATAAACTGATGGTTGCTTAAGGAAACCAATTAGATGAAAACCATGCTTTCATCCCTGACTGCTGTTTGCTGAATAATAATGAAATCTATTGTGATTCCCTGGGTACAAAATGTCCTTTTTATTATGTTGTTTACTTCATATTGAATTTACTGCCAATGGTTCTTGCTTCTATGTCATTGTCACAAAGCGTCAATGACAGAGATCAGCTGATCTGCACTTAGCATGATAGGGTGAATGCCTGAATAATGGAAACCAGAACATATAATAGGAGTGAGAACAAAACCTAGATCCTCTCCTGCATGTCTTTGAAAACTCAGGAACAGAATTTAAAGAGAGACTATACGCAGTGTGTATGCAAAGTAGAAAGTCAAGATGGAACGGTAATGTGAGTCCTGAGGTAACTTTTGGAGTTCCTAAACACAATAAAATATATTTATTGTCTCTGTGCTTACAGGTGATCCTCCCTCGTCAAGTATCCCAGTGGTTCTTTGCTTGCCATTTCAATACATCAGTTTTGTGAAAACTGCATTTAATAGAATGTATATATTTGGCTTTCAGAATATAAGGGAAGTTGTGGCCTAGTGGTTAGAGAGTTTGACTCCTAACCCTAAGGTTGTGTGTTCGAGTCTCGGGCCAGCAATACCACGCCTGAGGTGCCCTTGAGCAAGGCACCGAACCCCCAACTGCTCCCTGGGCGACGCAGCATAAATGCTCTGGCTGTGTGTGTTCACAGTGTGTGTGTGTGTGTGTTCACTGCTGTGCGTGTGTGCACTTTGGATGGGTTAAATGCAGAGCACGAATTCTGAGTATGGGTCACAATACTTGGCTGTGAGTCACTATAATCATATTGATTATGAACAGATCCTGTGCTATCTATGAAACATAATGGGCCCTACAATACACCCGGCGCAAGGCGCAGCGCAAGTGTGTTTGCTAGTTTCAGTCCGGAAGAAACTAATCAGAAAATATTTTGGATTTACATTTATATTTATTGCTCACCACTTATGATTGGATCTCCAATATGGATGTTAACAACAGACTAGTCTCGTGTAGCCAGACCTTCAGACTGACAGCAGAGGGAAGTTGTAAACACGACTGCTTTCTTCTAACATGAGGGGGTATCGATTCCATGCGGAACGTTAGCCAGCTTCATTCATACTTATTCAGGTTAGCAATGAATATATGCTATAAATGGAATATGCTACCTGCTAAGCTAAACAAAAGTACATTTATGACATCAGCTTTTCCATTTGTTAAGGTTCTTTACAACAGAAGTGAAGTATAGTGACAAATGATTGGAGTTCTCCAGATGTACGCAAAAACTCTAATTTGGCTGAATAGACTAAATGTAGATTGAGTGGGTATAATGGACATTTGAGTGTGGTAATTTATGTATAATATACAAAGGACAAGAATTGTACAGATGTTCTTTATTTGTGAATGTGTTTATCAAATAAATCTCTAAAACAGCTCCTTCAATCTGTGGTGTCAGAGTAGGAGTATCATGATAAAAATCAAAGTTCTAAATACAGAATCTGTATTTAACTGGTAGAAGATGTAGAGCAACGGGCCTAAAATATAGGACAAGTAGGGGCCTTGAGAGCCGCATGTAAAATGACACAACCCAATGTGTCGTACTACACTCAAAATTTCCTGAATGAACCACAACAATGAGAGACAGAGTAATAAATAAATTTAAAAACAAAGTGTGTGTGTCTCTCTGAAACATAAATGTATTATTAATATGATACAACCTCATATACTGTGACTTCCTTAAATACAGTACTATTACATTTTAAATCTCTCAATATCTATTATGAATGTGACTGAATTCCAGCTACATGTTCCTTTGATCTCTGTTGCTGTAAAACTTCTCTGATCTCAATCCCTGCAAATAAATGCACCAAGTATTTCCCGGATCAAATCCAAACCCTATCCTTAAGGATTTCATCACCTTTCCCAATCCTAACCTAATTTCATCTCCATTCTCTTTTTTTTAGCAAACTGCTTTTTTAGTTCTTCTAGCCATAATGCTAACTTTTGCCTGTGTACTATTTCATGCGATTAAGAAAATACATACATACCCACATAAAGTCTATGAAATATGCCAAAAGTCCTTTCATTTACATATAAGTTCATACAGTGTTGGACACAGTTTACAACTTTTAAATACATTTTGAAACAAAAGAGGTTTAAGGTATGAGTACTTAAAGTAGACTTGTGCTAACAAATAATTAAAGCATTTTTCACGTCTCCTAGAATACTAAAATAATAATGCTTATTAATAAATAACACATCCATAAAACTCTTAAAGACACCTGGAGTTTCTGAGATGCCATATCTAATATAATAAATCGTATATAAATAATAAATGTGTGAACATTTCAGCATTATCACTTTGCTCATTATTTCCCCCAAAGTAAAGTGAACTCCAGAAGTGTCCTGAGCCTAGAAGACTCTAAAACCTAATGACAGGTCTGCAGTATAGAATGAAGAACTGTCTGATGGACCAGGAAAGAGGAAAGTATCTTACCGGCTTTCTTGGGCACACGAGTGAAGGTTCCTTTCACAGTTCGGCAATGGGAGTTGTCACCCCCACACACACCACACTTATCCTCCACCTTACTGGAGCCAATTTCCCTGTCACAGCCCACTTTCTGAAGGTAAGGGAGAAAGGGAGAGGGGGGAAGGGGAATATGCAAGACACACTGAGAAAAGAGCCAAGAAGTACCATCAAAAATACTTCAAGCGTTCATCTTTGAATATGTCTGCATCTGATATTATGAAACTATAGCTAATTTTAATAGTTTTTGAAGTATCTCCCATGTTGCTATTTTGGCCACTGAAGCATTATCCATAAAAAGTGTCACCAAGAAGCAATTGTTTTTCTTTTTATTTAAATGTACAAAATGACATTTACAAATATGAGACACAATGCAGCAGTTTGCTAAACAAAACTTTTAATAGAAAGATAATAGATATTTGAAAATGAATCCTAAAGCATCGGTACACTAGCTGACACACTATCAATCATTTCCTCCCCAAAGCTAATCACTATTCATTGTCCATCCTATCTACAAAAATCAATGTACTTCTATCAGCCTCATCCAGAGAGATCCATTCTTCAAACAACAGTCAGTGTGAAGTGGCACTCATCCTGTACACAGTACTTTGTCAGATGCAGTTGCTCAGCGACAATCCACAGAGGCAACTCACAAATGTATAACCGAAAATAACAAGGATGTACAGTGTGACAGATTTGCCTGAACTTGCAATTAAAATTAAAATATTTTGACTTATTTTTGCCTCTTCAGAAGTGTGTGAACATTTCTAAAATGGTCTTGCTTGGATTTTTGTGAACACACAGTGAGTACAGTGAGTCAGATGTGTACTTTAAGGTCAGACTAGGTAATGCCCCTCTACACTGCATGCTGGTGTATTTTACAGCACAATTAGGCACAAAACTAAGCCTATCAGTACGCAGGGAAGATATTTTGTTTGCCCTGGGAGCATCTACTAAGTGCATCTGTCTAAGAAATGAATTCCTAAAAGCAAAGCCATAGCAACCAGATAAACTGACACTGATAAACCAACATTCAGAATTCAGACAAATCTGGAAATAATTTCTGTGCTGGTGGGGAAAATGGCCAGCCAATGGACTTAAAGATAAATATGTGTTGATGTGTATTTACTTTCATGGCAGCAGATCTTTCAAAGATATTTTTGTTTTAATCAGGTGATTATGAGAATGTGAAGTTTTGTTGCACATCATTCTATTATTGAGTTCTTAATGAGAAAAATCCTAGTCATGCTAATATTAGTTTGTGCTAATACATTTTTATCAGTTCTACAGTAATATATGGAAAGGGAAGCATACAACTCACAAATATTACCTGAAATACATTATGAAATTCGAATGCTTACCAAACAATCTCCACGCACACAGATGCTATACGGGTCTTTGTAAGAGCACCTTGTCCCATCATGCACCAGCTGTTTCATGTAAGCCACGTCACCTGTTTCTTTTGACTGGCAATAAAGATGACATCTTTTGTTGGCTGAAAATATAGAAAGACATGAAGAAATATTATTTAATAAGAAGCACCACAAATTACAGCTGGACTCAGTTACAGTATGTGCCTTTTTTCTCCAGTAGCTTTATTCAAAGTGAGTTAGTGATAACATTCAACCAATAAAACTGGTATATAAACAAGCAGTAACACTTTAGATTAGGAAACACTATTCACTACTAACTATATGCTTATTAACATGCATATTACTAGCATATTAACGCTTTATTCTGCATGACCATATTCTAGATCCTTTAACCCTACTCCACACCCAAACTACATAACACATAACTACTATGACAAACTTACTAGTCTATCAATATGCAATTTATTGGAGTTTATTGAGGGGAAAACTCTTAGTTAATATGTGCTCAGCAATCTAAAGGGTCATAAACCAAAAAATAGCACTATAATATAATACTCAAGTAAATTTAAAATTAATGTGCTTTTTTAGGACTTAATCTCTAAGTTTTGAACTAATTAATTATTCATATGCATTAAAAATGACTTTAATGTAACCTTTGCAACACAGTTCTAACATCTGCCACCCGATTAAACTCTTGAACTTATTATAATAACTTTAAATGGTTTATATTACCATTAGAATAACTCCATAAAATGTTTAGCATATGCTAATTAGATTTCACATTGCAGCTACAGGAGTTGCTTCTCATGGGATCAAAGTAAAGAGAAAAATAGCACAAATGTTTAAAAGGAGAGTTTATGCAAAAATCTAAATTCTGGCATTATTTACACACCCTTATATTTATCCAGACCTTTTATGTTCCAGAGAAGAAAAATGAATACAATTTTGAAATGAAATGAGGGAGAATAAATGATGAAAGAACTTTCAGCACATAGCAATGGAATGCATTAAAATTAACATATAATGTGTGAATATTAACGTGCTAATATAGACTACATTAGGAGACCTTGTGGAAGTGTTTGATCAATTAACTTAATAAACACTTATGAAGCATACCTTCATACCCATTTTTATTCTGCGATAACAACCAGCTGGATGTACATTATCTCGCTTATAACAGGGCTACTTGCCACATAAGTATATAATTAGATACAAAATATTGATTTGCGTTGAAATATTTGAACGCAAAGCTTCTGTGAACACTGCAGTTGCGAGCAAGTGGCAAATTCAAACTAGATGGGATACGGTGCAGTCAAACCACTTATTACACAACATTTCATCACATAAATAATTAAGGTAATAAAACATTTTTAAGATGAAAATGTTTTGAAACCTTACCAGTTTGTTAGTTATCTCATAATCCATTACAGCGTACAAAACAATCGTAGCAAAATGGCAAACACAACAACCTAGGAACTATCTGTTACAATATAAACATATTTCCTCAAATTACAATGCCTTAAAATCTGACAAACTCACCATCTGGGTGTTCGTAGGGAAGCCAGTGGTGTTTGGCATTCTGGTATTCAAAGCGGGAATTACGAAGTTGACATTGCTGAGCTCTGAAGTCCTCAAAGTGTTTGGGGCAATCATCTATGTTACACAGCTGGTACTCATAGTTGACCCCTGGACAGTCCTGACCTCCATTAGATGGACTGAGAGTTCAAACAAACATCCACAAATTACTTTAAACATTCAAGTCTGTGGTTTAAAAAACAGACAATAATCAAGGTTAATCAAAATAAGGTTCAAATGAATCACTTCAATTACCAAGTCCTGCATAAACAGATATTAGGAACACATCTATGCCTTCTTTCATCCAATAAAATAGATCTGGATTCAGACCATCTAATCAATGTTTGGATGGAATGCTAAACAATGCAAAAAATATGTATTACATTTTATAAACTTTTAAAGCACTGCAGTTTTCATCAATGAGCCTTATTTTGATCTTTTTTCAATCTTGTATATTCTCTATAAGTGTGAGCAGCTGCACAACTCAAATGCTGTTTAACGGGTCCTTAACAAACACTCCTCACAACTAGCACACTAATGCACTGGTATATATAAAAACGCTAAATTCCTAGCTCTCTTGCTTCCTTCATTTTCAAAGCATGCATGCTTATTAAGAAGCAACCACTCATTTGCTCAGCACAACAAAGAAATAAAATAAAAACACTGTCCTCCTCGAAAAGACAGTTACACTTAAGATGGCAAAGATGGTAGCTACTCCAATTAAAAACACCCTGTGCAGATGTTTCTCAATAAAAGATATCTATGGATGTATACAGGTAATCAGATGAGTTCATTCCTTTAATGAATACTCTCTCATTACGAGAAAAATGAGCAGGCCCAATGCAGAGGTTTATGGTTTAAATATTATAGTTATCGGAATAATACTTATATAAAGCACAAATTGTCCTTCATATAACAAAAATGCAGAGATTGTGATTGACCTTTTGTATTATAGGCTAGAGTCAATAGCTATGTTTTCATCCAAAGATGCGAATGAAACTTATGCACAAAACAGGAATATCACAAAAAACATTTGCGAATAAAGCACCGTTTCCATCCAATGAGTCAAAGAGAACAAAATCGTCATGTCCTTATAAATTGCCACTAATATCTCTAAGAAAACAAGGAGAAGCCACTGAATATAATAATTTTCATATGTATTAATTTTCTTGGGCTTCAGAGAGAACAGACGTAAAACAATAAATGCAATCATTGCTTTTAGAGGTGGATGCTGCTGTTTTGTCATGTAAGACAGCAATTATTAAGAAATACTTAACAGACTTTCCTCAGACATTTCAGAATGTTAAAAACAACATATACAGTCGATTCTGTGAATAAGATTGGTCCACTGGTTAGTCAAGTTATCCTGTCTCATAGCGCAAAGTCACAAGACTTTTTCCATACACATGGTGGAATTTATTCGGTAAATGTGTTTCCATCGTAGTTTATGCACATTTTTTATTATTGGATAAAAGGTTTATCCTAATCAGTTGTGCGCATAAGTTTTTATGCGCATGTTTAGAATTTATGTGCATCTGGTTATTTTCATCCAGCGGTTTTTTATGTGATATCCAAAAATCCAAATATTGGTGGATGGAAACATAGCTGATCCTGTTCAACCCTGCTGCCTGTATGCTTTATTTCTAGACAGTTCTTTTAATTTAATCAAAACTGCAACCCTTCATATGATGACTGAATCTGATTATGGAAAGTACAGTAGGGTGCCAGTGATCTTCATGAACATCTGACTGTGAGTACAGTAGATAGCATACACAGGGTTGTTGCACTGGCGGGTTCTGAAGCGGACACCCGTCCCACAGGAGCGAGAGCAGGAGCCATACTTGCTCCAGGCACTCCAGGCTCCATCTTGCTTCACTTGGTTGGCATTCTTCCACATGCAGTGACCTTTATAGCACCACTAAAAGGGGAAGGAGTAAGACAGATTCAAATTGGGCACAACAGGACAAAAACGGTCCAGCAAAATGACACAAAATTACCTTTCCAGGTGCACATTCAGTCCCATCCAGTGGAGGCCCTTTTTTGGTCTTGCAGAAGTAGGGATTATCTGGATGACTGCACCACAGCTGCTTGCATGGATCAAATGTACGAAACTGAACAGAGACAAAAGTACCCATGGTTGGCATTTTAAGAGAGAGAATTAAATGGCAAGACAAATATAGAAAATTTATGAACTTTCTTGGCTGAGCTACAATTCCACAAGAGATAAGCCCTGACAATCCTTTTGCTCTTAGGAACGTGCTTGAACTGAGATTCAATATATATATAAAAAATAAATAAAAAACAACTGAATTGATTTTGCCTCTTGAGGCTGCCAGTGACACTCTGGAGCTACTGCTAGGCACCAAGGAAATTAATCAGAGAACGGAAAAGAGACAAAAAAAAAAATTCTATTTTTTCAGAAACCTCTGTTTACTGCAAATGACACATAAAAAATGCTCCTATTGCGATTGTGTCATCTGAGTCGAGTGAGATTACAAAACAAAACAAAATTTCAAAGATGTCCAGCCTGAAGGAACAAACAAATACACATTGAAATATACACTAACCATAAATCACTGCGCACCACCTGACACTGTCTACACCAGACATGACCACTGTCGCATTGTGACCCAACAGCTTGAGGCGGTCTACACTGGAAAGCAAACTTTGCAAATCCATTTGTGATTTAGTCAAAAGACAGTATCAATAATTGTCACAGTGTGCCGCTCATGTCCAGTGTATATGGTTTAAGTATTTTGAACACAATAAATCAATTAAAGAGGATTCGAGGTTCAACACAATTATGTGTTGGTATAAAGCACATGAGAAAGAGAACATTACAGTTAGATTTTATGACCATCGGTTACGATTAACTTAAATGTAAGGGCAACTGTAAAACAGTTAAACATCACTAAATGTAGGGGGTTGGATTATGAAAAATAAATGTGAATCGGAATGCAGCTAAAGTTAATATATATTCAGAAATTACAACATTGTCCATTGGAGGCTGATACACACAGCAGGACTTCTGTTTACTACTTCTTTTCATTAAACACAGCAGGAGTTTGCAGCACACACATTGCAATATGAACGACTGAAACGATTGAAAAAGAAAAAATACACAGAAATGTAAACTAATTATTAAAATGGCAGTCTGGAATACAAGACTGGGAGAGGGAACTAATAGCTGACAGCTGAAATACTAGGTATATCTCTGAGCTCTGTGCTTCATCAAAATAGTGCAGCTTATTTACAATGCCGTGTGGAGTAGGAAGGCTCAGACATACGGTTAATAAATTGACAGATGTGCCCAAGGGAGAAATGGCACATGTTGTAGGCATAAATAGGAAAGACTGTTTCTGTAAAATGGACTTTCATTTAAAGTCCCTAACAAGTCCCTTGGCAAGCAGCCGGACTAAAGGATCTCAGTTGTCTTTAGCTCTGTCACTGGCTCAGGGCTTTATATCTTTTATGCACTGCACTCTGGGAGAGGACCAACAGGTTCAGACAGTTTCAATTTCTTCTATTATGTTATTAAAGCTGGCATGAACTGCAAGTCATCCTATTCTCTAAATGCAAGTTAATGATTTGTTCTTGTGAATAATTCTTAAAAAAAATTGTAATTCTAAATCATAATGTCATAACTCCAGTGAAATGACAGGCTTTTCACTGTTAATGAACTTTTCAAATCATTTTTCCATAATCATAATAAGATGTATGTTAAAATACAGAAAAAAAATAGTTCTGTTTAATCACAACTTTAATGCATACAAATTAACAATATAGTTATAAATTAGTAATGAATTAGTAATTTTTCATCTCCATGTTGATCCAAACATGTCTGTCTTTCTTTTGTGGCTATTGTGTGATTTTCAATTAACAGAAACATAGTTTTTATGATTTTATAGCTTTTCATGATATAATTTTTTACATCCTTTACATTCGTCCAAGCTTGCAAATGCACATTAAAACACACACACACACACACACTCACACAAAAAACAATTCTGAATGTGATTATGAATGCATTTGTTTGTTTAGTGCTCTACTAAAAGTAAGTCAAACAGGTTTGAAACAACATGAAGGTGATGAAAGAAACTGACAAAATTCTATGCATGTGCCAAAGGTAGCTCCTTGTTCGTAACAGATATGCTTATAACTACAAGTGTTCATTTTGTTAGCCATTTTTTATTTATTCTTAGTCTTAGTCTTTTAAATTAGTCTTAATCTTAGTCCTGGTGTCAAGTGTACCTTTTTTAGTTAATATCATATTAAGTCAACCTTGTCTCGTGTTTGTTTAGTCAATATTTACTCTACTAAATGTCTGAGCATTTTAGTCTAGTTTTAGTCAATTAAATCTTATTGTCACATTTTTGTCAGGCTTTATAATAGTAATTAATTAGCGGTGACCCCGAATAGTCAACAAATCGATGCTCTGATTCAAGGAGCCTGATTCGACTACCAATCTAACAGTCGAATATTCGCGGGTGTTATTGATTATGGCATTTTGACTATATGGGGGAGCTCAAATGTCTGATTTCACATAGAACTACCAGTTTTCTCGCAATAAGTCAATATACAGCCTATTATGATAAAGCTGTAAGAATTTAAAAAAGAAAGAAGCTTCAAATTAATATTTTAAAGTGGGTGAATAAATCAAACCACCCCTTTAGATTTAGGTTTCATTTTCCATAATCCGTGATCGACAGAGGAGCATCTTGGAGGCAGGGATTAAAACTTAAGACTCAAACTGACACAGGCAGAGTCTTTTTCGAACAGGGAGGGTACAAGTGATTTCAAAATATTTCAGCCTGTGTATATACATCATGGATATATTATTTACCTGATATAAGATACATTTGGTTTATATATGGCAAGTGCTTCATTGTAGTACTAAGGTGATATATAAAAAAAGAAAAAAAAAGAAAACCTTAACCAAGCTAACCAAATCTCTTCAGTGCACAGCGCAAGCAGGTCAAACTACAATACAGAATATTAATAACTATGACTGGGACTGTTATATACATACTATTATAATGAGAAGACAATTATAATAACATGTTTCTGCACATTGTTTCGCGAAGAAAAAAGGAGTTTGTGTTCAGAGCCCCGCAGATATGTTTATGTGCATTTGGGCCCTTTTTGCAAATAGCCTATAAGTCTTAATATTAACGTTATGATGAATAAATAACGAATGGTATTCTATATGAAAAACTTGCTATCAAATGTGTCACTCTACTGGTCATCTTCAGCACGCGCAGCTCAACACAGAGATGCAGAACATTAACTGCTAAGGTTTCAGGCTAACGTTATAATGAGAGCACTATTGTAAAAAAAAAAAAAAATAATTAATTGTTATGGTTTCGCAAACATTAAGTGTTAGCTATCAGTTAATCAAAACATAAAACATTATTTACCCAGTTTATATCTGCAAGGTGTTCGTTAAACATTTTCCCTGTGTGTTAACATCAGTAATGTCAAATGTAAAAAAAATAAAAAATAAAATAAAAATAACATCACAGTCAAATGTCTGACTTGACTCTTTGTTAATGTATTTTGCCCTGCCCCCAAACATATGATTCGACTATCATTCGAATATCGGCAAGATTTGAAAATTCCAATTCATCTTTGAAAATCCTTAGTCGGGGACAGCCCTATAATTAATATAATTTTTTTTAGAGAATTTGGGACATTTATTTGTACATGTTATTTATTACAATACATTTTTTACAATATTTTAACCATAAAATACCTAATAATAATTGTAATATTTTCAAATTTCAGTAATGTTTCTCTACTTAAACAACAGCGGTGGAGTAAGTGCATTTATTCAGCAACCACAATAGCAAACAAAATAGCCGAAATCTAATGACAAAACACTGACTGGCTGCATGGTACTTTCATTTAAGCTGAAGATCTCAGATGGAGATCACCAAACTTCAGCAGTGTTTTCAGATCATCATCAGTGCTTCCGCAGTGAAGAACGAGTACATATGCATGGGTTGCCAGGTTGCAAAAAAATAAGCAAAACACTGGGCAGAAAATGTATCCTTTTAACAGAGAAGCTCTGATTTGCGGATTTGAACTCTTGACTTCTGGCAACTGCATACTGAAAATGTAAAACATTTGGTAAAGTTAGTCTCGTCAATATTGTCAATGATACTGCACGTTGATAAAGTCACAGTCATCATTTTCTGACCTTATTGTCATCTCATCATCATCTCATCTTAGTCATGGGAAAAAGCTTGTCAACGTAAATTTTTTATCATACTTTGTGTTAATGAAATTAACACTAATAACTACACTGTCATGAAATAAATGATGAAAAAGTACCTCCTCAGAGAGATAATTAAAATGTCACTGAAGGGAGAGGCAACAGATAGTTCCTTACAAATATTATGTTTACAAGCCCATTACAAACTAATTGTTTCTATCGACACTGACAACCACGTTTTTCATGTCTTTGAAACACCGGGTTTAAAGCATGGTTAGTGGGTCATAGAACATTTCATGGGGATGTGAGTTTTTGCTGGGCTGTGGTGCACAGCTTGGCACAGATTGCTTAGGCATGACAGAGAGGCTGAGAGGAAGGATCACAGCATGCTGTTCTTGTTTACTAGAGTTACAACCTTTGATGACAGAACGCCAAACATCTTGCCATCTGCTGGTTCTCGGTGTCAGGCCATAAACCTGGTGTGAGGCTTTTTTCTTTGACGCTGTACATGTGATTGGGATTTGCAGTAACTATTCATTTCACACTTGAAACTGTTTAGAGGGTTTGGGGGGTTAACAGCACATTAAAGAACAAATTCAGCTGTTATTCAGTAATTCAAAGGCCAGAAATTAATATTTAAATATTATAAAAGACACATTCATAAATGAAATTTGGCATAGAAATATTTTACAAATATCTGAAGCACTTCCTTGGACGGAGACCCTCAACGAAGCATTTGTTAAAACACAAAAATACTAAAAGACTGGACTGTGGGTGACTGACATTAATCAGATCTGTCAAGGGAGAATATAGCCATACTCACTGAAGTACAGATTTTGTATCCAACTCCAAAATCGAAGCGACACTGCTCATCCATGGAGTAATTGATGCCGGGAAGTTCAGGGAGCTGCGGCCAGTCATGTTTGAAGGGATCGTCCAGCAGGCAGTCATATGAACTGTGAAAAACAGCTGTTTAACTAAAACCAATTCATGTTTAATTTATTGTTTAATGTTTAATCAAGTAAATGTTTAATTTAATGTTTAATGGATGGCCCTATAAACTTTGTAAGCCACTTCTTAAGCTTAGCAGCGAAGGGTAAGCCTAAAGTGGACAGTACGGTGTAATGAAAAAGCAACTCATACTTTCTAGATGATTCAGATGATTCATATCATTAAAGTAAGCCAATACCGAACCCTCAAAGAACTGAATTAATCATCTTTCCTTAATATCCATGCAATAGATAATTTACATTAAATCTTTTAAATCCTGAAGTGCTGGGAGAAGCCAGAACATGCAGAGAAAGTGCTTTCAAATTTTTTAAACCACAAAGAGATTTTGAACTTATTAAGTCCCTTCAGAGATTTCCTTCTGCCACTGGCTAATTTAAGCTGAGGCCAGTGATGAGCTCAAGGATTTCCAGTAAAAGTCGACCCTTTTATTATCAGAAATAAATCGGTATCTTCAGCAGCACTTCTCTATGAGCACTGTTCAGGTTACAGGTGATGCAAGAGTTGAGATCTGAGTAAAAAACAAGAACAAAAATAGAATGTACTGGTAAATGCAGATGCACACCCCATTTTCTGAAAATGGATCGATTTGCTTTGTGGGAATGGAAAAATCATTCATTCCACACTGCTCAAAAGCTACAGAGAATAGTGACCACTTCAAACTCAATATACAACGCTGAAAAAGCTTTTTCTGTGCTAGAGAGCTACTCACTCATTTCTGTTGGCTGCAGTAAATTGCCAAGATTAATGGATAATTTGCATCCTATCAGCACTTGGCCAAGGTGGGATTAACCCTGAACATGGAACATATATGGCTGCATTTACAATTGGCATTAATATGCCGTGATTACCGTGATCATCTGCTTGATCGGATCATCAGTCAATCAGAACACGTCTACACTTGACAACATCGACTGACTTTTCTATCTGGATAACCGATCAGATCTGTCATTTCCACTCAATATTTAAATAAGTCTGCAGGGAATGGCCCAGTGCAAAGTCAACCTAAAGTGGTAGGTTTTCTTTTGAAAACCATTTTCAATCGCGGGACATTTAACAAATTAAAGATAAGTGTAGGAGTCTAATTAGCGTTCCACATGGGTGTTCTCTGTCTTTTTTTCTGACAGTTGACAGTGTTTTGCATGACGTCCACCTGCGAATGCAGACATGATGGCTGGATTGTGTTCACATTACACTGAGATCCGATCACAATGCGTCCTCGAATACCTTTTAGACCAGGACCGGACACAGGTCGCATGTTAATGCCAAGTGTAAACTCAGCCTAAATAAATGTGAAAATCCTTAAAGGAGGGTACAATGGTGTTTTGTGTATTCAGAGTTGGTCACAGTGTTAAAGAGATGGATTCTCATGCTAAACATGGCCAAAGTAAAAAAAAAATAATCTTGAAAATATTACTTCCAGGTTGGTTTCGGCTGTTTTTTTTTCGATTGTGGATCTAATGACGTAGACGAGAGTGGAACTCCTTATATGAGCATTACTCTGAGAAAAGCGCGCATTTTGACCAGAGGAGAGTGAGACTGCGCACATCAACGCGCTTCATCGGGAAATCGTCGGCAGCGTTGCATAGGATTTGTTTGAGAATGTCTCCAAATAAGTGTGTTTTTGGATGTGAGGGAAAGTTTACCGTGTTCAGCTTCCAAAAAAACCCAGCGTTACATGAACAGTGGATGCAGTTTGTTTTTCCGGGGCAACAACGGAGTGTAGCAAGTGTGTTTGTGTGTTCTCGTCATTTAAGTGACGGCACGCCTCCAGGAGCTCGGCTTTTTCTGGAGAGAATCGCAAAGCTGTATTTTTCTTTTATAAATATGATAAAACTAAAGACTTTTTGGAGATATGAGAAGGATGCAGTACTACTCTATAGGTACTCAAGATTAACATGAGATTAGGTGAAACTGTGTATGTTATGTACCCTTTAAGTGGCACTAGATATCTTCTGAACTGATTGAGTGAATCAATGAGGGTTAAAACGAATAAATTACCTCAAATTGAGAGGTTTATCAGAGAAACCCTTTACCTTTAGACCAATGGTTTACAATCCTGGTACTGGGGACCCACCACTTTACATATTTTGCATTTCTCCCTTATTTAACACACCTGATTCAGATCGCCTGCTCATTAGGTGACAGCTGCATGAACTCAGCAGAGCATGTCAGGTAAGTCACACATACAAAATGTCCTGAGTAGTGGGTCCCCAGGACCAGGACTGAAACCACTACTTTAGACTAGAATATAACATGCATACTGTAGGTGTCTTAGTCTCCTGACTGATAACACCATCTCATTAAGATTCTTTCTTAAAGGGTTAGTTGACCTAAACATTAAAATTCTGATTCTGATTCATAAGTTTTGTCCATATTATCAGGGGTGCACATGAGAGGTGAGCATGTGCGACCAAAAAAAATAAAAATAATAATAATTGCACTGTATAAATAAGTTGTTACTGTTAAAGTACAATCACCCTTTTATATCAACTAACTGAAATAACGTATAAGAGTTATATTCAAACTGAAAGCATATATATAGGCTTCTTTTACGCTCTTCACCTGGCAGTGCTAAAACCCAGCAGTGCATATAGGTGGCCAACCAGAATGCCTACTACTGCCGTGTGTAGGCTACCGCTGCCGGAGGCCCATGGCATAAACTGCAAGTCAGTTGCATGTTAAAGTCAGTCAAGAAACTGCATTAATTTCTAAGTTAAAGCTGCAGTCGGTAACTTTTGGCGCTAAAATAGGCATACCTGTGAAGAGACACATTTTCACTTAAAATATGCACATAACTTCAAGGCCTTCTAGTTCCTAGAGGAAACCAAGAGAGGCATGAAAAGAGAGAAGTGTGAACTCACTGAATGTATCTCTTCAGCTCTTGCCCACTGCACATCGACCAGTGGTAGCGGTGGAAGGCTGCTTGCACCAGAGGGGCCATGACACTTCCCATGGCTGTCTCGTCACCGCAGCGGTTGCCCTGACCGTCATGCTCCATTCCCAGTCTACAGACAAGGCATGATTATGGTAAGCAGGAACATCAGAGTGCAGCAATGGCCAGAAGTAACATTTTCTACTCCAATTACCATAGCTATATCTGCATAAGGGACGCACCTCCGACACCTCCCTAAAACTAAAATCTCACTTCTCATGTATATTAATCCTCAATGAATAAGCCTACAAAAAATTCTGATAAACAAACAAATATACTTACATATACACATACATACACATTTACACTACTGCTCAAAAGTCAGTAAGATTTTTTGCTTGTTTTTGAAAGAAGTCACTTATATCACCAAGCCAAGGCTATATTTATATTTAGTTTTCTATTTTCTAGCAGAATTTTTTAGCAGCCATTACTCCAGTCTTCAGTGTCCAACAATCCTTCAAAAATTATTCTAATGTGCTACTTAATACTGTTTGTGGAAACCAGTTCAAAAGAACAACATTTTTTAAAATAGAAATATAGTGGAATATTATAAATACCTTTACTATCACTGATAATTTAATGCATCCTTTCTAAAAGTATTAATGTCTTTCAAATCTTACAGACCTCAACCTTTTGAACGGTAATGTATGGCACTCTGTATGTTGAAACATTTTTTGCATATCTGACAATGAAGTATTGCTAATTTAATGAGAAAATATATTCTTAAATCACAAATGTCAAACAGATGGAGAAGTCTGCATGGGGACTGGTATGAAAACAGAAAGGACAGAGGCTTAAGGTGGAATCAATTTTATGTGGCTGCCAACCAGAAAATCTCAGAGGCCCTGACATCTCGCATCGAATTAAATAAAATGTTATTTCAGTCTGTGATAATGCCAAACTGAATCAAGGACTATCAGTAGGAAAGTGGTTTGATGCAGCAGACTCAGAGTAATGAAAGTTTACCATTCTTTGTCATGTGCTCAATGAAAACTGGATAAAAGCATTTGAAAGAAAGAGATAAACAGATAGAGACAGAGATCTTTGAAATGGTAAAGTCCTGGACAATGGTTTCAAAATGGAGAAGAAGATAAGGAGGTTGACTCCATGACTAATCTCTGTGTAGGTGGTGAGTTTTTCTGAAACCCTTTTGAATGTTAGATGCCTACAGACTTTAAGCAACTGTTGTCAAAAGAGGAATTGAAACCCACAAAAGGGATCTTACAAGACCAAGGACTCTTAAACATGAGCTCAAAAATGAACACCAGGGATGTTTTGAACAACATGTTGATTAAGGAAGATGATAAAGTATTATCTATCAAATATCCTGACATAAGCATGTTCACTTGTATGAGACATTGACATTTTTGTGTCCAAAGTGTTACTCTAACAAAAAACATGCATGTGCTCTAAATCAGTATCAAAATTATATATATATTTTTTAAATTAATTAAAATGAGAAACCACAAATAAAACACCAAATGGAGTGACAAAACACTTGACAAAACCTAACACCAATCTGAAATGGCTGAAAAGCACATCTTTGCGTTTAAAAACCTACACATGTCCTGTCTCATGGGCTACAACAAAGGCAGAAGAGAAGCCGTCTTCATGATTGAGGGTGCAGCTGCGGACAGGGTGGCACATCCCGGTGACAGGGGCATATCCTGAGAGTGAGTGAGTGACAGAGACAGACAGAGAGGATGAAAGAGTTACTAGGGTTTATTAATTCTGTCATAACTTGCCCATTGAGACAACATTCTGACAGCTTACTGCTTGGTGTAATTGTCATACTTTGAGCAGAGCGATGCTGACAACCCTGCAAAGGATTGTCCATCAGAATCAATCAAATAGGAATCTCTTTTTTGCTTTCTTTCACTTGCTTTAGTCTGTTCTCTAGAGTCATGGCATGTATTAGCCCTGCAAAGTCTGACATATTGAATAAGAGTTTGGAATATCTATCTATCTATCTATCTATCTATCTATCTATCTATCTATCTATCTATCTATCTATCTATCTATATCATTTCTGATTTCTGATAATTATTATCTGTTTATATATATATATATATATATATATATATATATATATATATATATATATATATATATATATATATATATATATATATGTGTGTGTGTGTGTGTGTGTGTGTGTGTGTATAGCTGAAAATGTTTATGATTATCAATAATTGTGTGGAGGTGTTTTCCCTTTTCGATGAAACCAATAAACTGAAATATAAATATAAAATGAAAATGGAAATTATTTAAAATGATTTAAAATCGAAATTTGTATTAGTATTACTGTCTTTACTGCCATTTTAAATGTCTTATTGCACATTTAGCATTTTTATTGTGTATGTACAATGCAAGACAGGGAACACATCAACATCGTAAAGCACACCACACTCACACTGACATATAAAAAAAGCTTTGATATTTTTTATTTTTTATTGAAATTAAATTTAATGGACAGCACTAAAATATTAACTATTTTGAGGAGGATACCATACATATCTCGTCTTTCTATTTAGTTTTCTTTTAAGTATTTAAAAGCAAACTTTGAAATATTCTCACAAAATCTAAGAAATACATTTCTTTCATTTATGTGTGTAAATGTGATATTTGCCCACCAAAATTACCACGTTCAGACAGAAAACAGGGGATTCAATTTATTCTTAAAATTGGGTATTTTCTAAAACTATGGGATAATTTTTTTTTTTTAAAAAAGCTTTAAAGCTGTTAAAGCTTTTTGTAAAAATCCACCTAAAATGTAGAGTTAAAGTCACAGCAGTAAAAACTGTGTTCAATGGTTCCAGGGTAAGAAGAAAAAAATTAAACTTCTTCTCTAAAATTGTCTTGTGGAGACCAACATGCTTAAGAATTCTGTAAATGAATGTTCTTATACTTTTCCCCCCAAATAATAATAATAATAATAATAATAATAATAATAATAATAATAATAATAATAATATTTGGATCAATTTAATCTTTGAATTTAATTATTTAATTTCTTAAAATACCTGTAGTACCTCCCAAACATTTAAATGGTACTGTAAATATAATAATACTCCCCATTATAAACAAAATATTAATCAACTTTAATATTCTGTGAAGATGATTAGACTACATTTTCTTTGATGGGGTGGTAAGGGACCTGGATAATGAGTCTAGAGGGGTGCTGGTCCCAAAAAGGTTGAGAACCTCAGCTATGTTTTGATCATGCTAATAATTTAGAGGCCTTAGCAATGTGCTTGAAACAGGATTATTAGCGGGTGAGTTAACCAGATGGAGTCTTTCATGCAAAGATATCTGTGTTTGCCAAAACAATATCACTTTCCATCTGTCATTACAGCACATTTCACTGTGTTGGACAAAAACAGACATTTTGTTTTAGTGTTATACAATAAGTGTGCAATTGATCTAACATACTGACAATCTGGCATGCAGTCAAGAACTGTAATTCACAGACGAGAGTCAATCAAGCATACACTTTAAATATATCAATTTCAGATAAAATGCAAATGAGATGTGAAAAGAGAAGTTCTCAGTTTTTAAAATGATATATTTTTTTCCATGTTAAAATGGCATTTGTTGTACAAAGTGATGTGGATAATTGCGCTGGTTTTCACGTGTCTGGGTGGAGGGGGCGTAGTGTCACATAAATATTAACATGAAACGCAATAACATTCACCATATTAGGATTTATATATTCCTCAAAAGAAGAAAAAAATTCAAACCTGAAGTTCATTTTTGGATAAACTAACCCTAAAAGTCAAAATAATACGTCATTACAATTCAAAGTTGGCAGCATTGATTGGATGCAAAACAAATTCAGTGCTGTTTTCAGTGTGAAACTGTACATTGTGACTGATATCAGACAGGAGGGACTTTGGCTGTGTTTGTACGCACCATGCACCGCTAAGAATGAAACAATCCTTTGATGCTAGCCTACAAAACTGTGACAGATGCTCGACTGAAGATCTCAGCTCTGAAGCTTCATTCATATCTGGTGTCAAAAAGCCAATATAGCACACTGGCTCTGAACAGCTCAGCCACTGAATGTGTTGCAGATAATTGAAGAGGCTAAAGTGCTCTTCTTGGAAGTTTAACGGGGGCCATGAGTACAGATAGTGGCATGATAAGGGAAATGTCATAGTAGCAGTGACAGCATAAACACTTCATGCTGAGATCAGTGCTCTCCTCAGGAAAAGAGCGAGTTCTCCTGTCAGGTTGAATAGATGTTAAATGTGCACTGTGAACTTTGTGAGTGCTGAAGGAAATATGCTCTGAGAGGACTGCTGCTTCAGCAGCTGCCTTGAGCCTTGGACAACAAAATCCCTTTTTCCTACGTGCTTATGTAAGTGTGCTTTCATGTCTCTCTGCTTATCCTTTTCTAATGCTGTGAACCTCTTTACACATCCACAATCTGTCTAAAGCAGAGCTTGTACACCAACCAGCGTTCTGTCAGGTTGGTATTTCAGAGAGCACTGATGAGGTGCTGAAAGTATCCTGTGGAAATTGTGAGGGAGTAATAGCGAGAGAGAGAGAGAGAAAGACTGACCTTTTTCACAGAATGAACATATCTAAGATTTTCGATTTTGTGTGTGGAAAATATATTGGACAGAGCAAGTTTAAAATTCAGAGGCATGTCAAAAACCAAAAGGTCAAACCTTGCATGCCGGTGGGGCCGAAACCTTGCCGGGTCAAGAAGATGGCGTGGTCATGATGCTCCGAGTGCTCTGTATCCTCTTTCTGTTGGATGACTGCCCAGCGGCACACATTTTCTAGGCTTCGCGAAGGGTTGCCACCCTCAATGAGACTGATGGACTAAGGAAAAGTTTAATTAGGGGACACTTTAAGCATTCATTAATCTATAAAACACCTTAAAATTACTCACATCGATCACTGGGAGTCTGTGTAATGTTTCTTTAGATAAACTCTTGTTTGCTAATAGTCAAGAGAGCAGTCGAGATCCTTAAAGCTGAAACTCAATATTTTGTGTTTGTAAATAACAGTACAATAAACTAAAATGCAATTTTACGGGTTGATGATTTTTCCCTACATTTCAGCTATTAATCACATTATGTATGAATGTCTATCGCAGAGAACAAACTATGTTGCATTTATTTGGGCATTACAACACAGACATGAAATTAATTCTTTTGTATTATGAGTTTAGAAAATATGTATGTAGTTTTACTTTCAAATGCGAATGGAGAGAAGTTTTGATCCACTCATAATTGGACTAATATACAGCAAGTGGCCAGACTGCAGACAGTTGTTGTGCTCTTCCTCAAGCTAATTATTCCACATTTTTCAACTGTGGTGACAACTGACCTGTGATGAAATTCGGGAGGGCTTTATGTCACATTAGCTCTAGTGGAAAGAAATTGTCCCATGTAACCTATTTAAGACTATAATTTTTGTAATAATTTATATAAAATTTTTTGGGTGACTACAGATGTTTTAAAAACAACTGGCGTGTTAGTAGACAACCTACAGTATATAACTGTCAAGTGTCGGCACTTCATTTCCATTTCTAAATGTTTACCTAGAAATGCACCTGGCAACATTTCAGGGTTATTATTCTTAACTAAAGCCCAAAGTATGTACACATACACTAGAGTATACTTGCAGTCAAACATGCCACCTTTCAAAAGTATACTTCATTTAATAGCATATACATAAAAAACGAAGTATACTTTAGGATTAAAACGTAAAAACATTGCTGCTACTTGAAATAGATAAAAACAAAGAGAAAAAAAATATATATATAGCATCTTAATGACACTAAAACAACAGTGCAACATTAGTGACGGTGGATGAAATACAGGTAATTACCACAATCTACAAATAGTTTCATACAGGAGTTTTTATAAATATATATGTGACTACACTTAAGTGATCTCATTTAAACTAAAAAAAACATATTAATATACTCTGCAACTTTTACAATATGCAAGAGTATAAATTGTTATAAGTGCGACAGTTAATTGATTAACATGGGGTCAAAGAGAGTGCGGGAAATGGTCATGAAAAAAATAACAGTTTTATAAAGTCATTAAAAATATGTTTAGATTCATTTTGATAGAACTGTTTAATAGTAATTTACCTTAGCATATCCAAGCATGATCATCCTCACAAGCACAACATTAATGTGCACTCCTAATGATTCATCATGGTAGATCTCATTCACCTGCAAAAACATGATAAAACATTTTGTATCAGCTAAACTCCACATAATAAAACAACAAAGCACTGATCCTGGCACAAAGGGGGAAAAAGGAAATAAGCTGCGTCATCCTCCACCTAGTCATCTATGACAGCTACTGATTTTATCAACTCCAGGGACTGCAGAAAACAAACAATGCGGCTTCATGCAACAGCATCGAGATAAAGAGAGCAGGAGGAAATGGGATCTCAGACCTGTAAGAGTGGCTTTCTGAGGCATAGAAGGTGTTTTTAGACAGGTCTTGGGGCTACGTCTGGCATGGAAAAGCCTATGAAAGGTTGTTAAATGAAAGGAGTCCAGTGTTGAGCTGGTCATACAGAGGCCTATTAAAAAGTCAGATGTTTTTCCTTTCCCACCTAGTTAAGAGGCTGCTGTGTGGGGTGCTGCATTCTGGAGGGACACTTTTTTTCTGGTTGAATATAGGGTGCAGTGCCGTACCCAGTGACTACATCATGGGATACAGGATACAGATGCTTCATCAAAATATAATAATAAAATGATAATAATTGAACATTTCGAAGTTCTGATGCAAACACCTCAAATTAGGACTGTTGTTCTCATGACATTGAGGCCAGCTGACCCACTTAAGCAGTTTCTAGCTTATAATTCTGTAAACAAAAAGGTCACGTTGTCCTGATGTTTTGCACATCAGTGAACAGACAGACACACAATGTTCAATTTGTACTGAGATCTCTTCTCTTGTTAAGAAAAAGCATGAACAATCAGAATGAGCATTATGTCCATGCATGCAGGAGGACTGCCATTGTCCCTTTGTTCTGCCATATTGCACTGGACAATTTTGATAATAATAATAATAATAATAATAATATACATTTATATTTTGATGTATGTATGTTCTTTTTGTACATTGTTGCTTTAAGTCCATAAACTCAGCACTCAGAAGGCAAATATATTTTTAAGAATAAAACTTAAAAAAAAAGAGAAGGGCCAAAGAATGAATAAACTATGCCTCAGCAGATCTTGTTAGTGTAGTAATTTGTTGTAGTCAGCAACAAAAATAAAATAAAATAAAAAGTGTACCCGTGCGAATGATTAAATCGTTCACTGGCATATGAACACAGACGCTCTAAATCAGCAGAGGACGGGAAGTCTCTTACCAACTGCCCCCTCTCTTCTTCCCAGCCATCTCATGCAATTAAAAAGAAGCTCTGTTTGATTCAGAAAATTGTCCTCTTCAGGCAACATTGCTTTAAATAAGCATACGAGGCACCTAATCACAGAAGTCTGCTTGTGTGAAGGTTTGCATTTTTATACAGAGCTCATTACATTCTGAAAGCTCGAAACCACTCCAGTTTACTGAGGAAAAATCATTGTGCAATGTGCATACAGAAAAGAAAAAACAAAACAAATAAATATGTAAATAAATAAATTAAACCTCAGACCCATGCCAGTGGCTCTCTTAGGTTTAGAAGTTGTTTTCAGACAGGTCTTAGGGCTACAGATGGCATAAAAAAAAAGTTAATTAGATAAATGTAAACGAACAAGTGAATAAATAACACTGAATTTAATTTATATATTCTGAATCTATTTTGGGTCAAAGCTGCAGTTATATCCCTCTGTGGAGAGATAATGGACATCAGGGCAGAAATTTCAGTGGAATACTTATGAGTGAAAAAAGATGGCAATTGTACTATCGATGGGCCAATCATTTGTCAGAGTTTATTAAACTTTATAGTGTGCATCTCATTCAATGCACTGGTGAACAGAGCAGCAGGGACATCTACTGGAGGAAGGACTTCTGAAATTGAACCTTAGAGCCCATAGATTACATGCTGAATCCTTAAAACCTGATGAGTGATGTTATTATACACCGATTGCACAGAGTGGTCATGTTTCAAAACTCTCCTCAGAACAGCGCCATTTACACAAGGAGTAATATGTCAGTCTTGTAGAGATTAACAAAGGAGATTCAATTTTGTTTCTTGTGCTAGCCTAAGAATGTGCTTTTCCTCCCAAAACAGAAAATGTCAGAGACACGATCACATCTGGACAGTTTCACCCCTCATGTGAGGTCAGTCTCTTTACCGAACAGCTTATTGACATACTTGTGTATAAGCAAACACTGACTGCCGCCATCTACTTTCTGCAGGCTGGCAGAGAGGTATTTTGTCATCAGAAATCATCTTGAAATGAATTCCTCAAATAAGTAAGGACACTTAGGCACCACTCCCTTCCATTTACATGTCTGTCAGAAGACTTAATCAGGAGGAGAGTTAATAGGTTTCATGAGGAGGAAAATAATTGATTGCTCAAAAATAAAGAAGGCCTGATGGTCAGGTCTCATCAGTAGACAGTTCTGGGCCAGTTGAGGGGATTTAGGGGATTTAAGTCTAGGAATCTTCATGTTAAAAATTATTTTCTTGTAGTTTCAAAAATATTTAAAAATGTGGTTTTTTTAAAGCAAATACTATTGATGCTGCTGCTACTACTACAACTAATAATGAATATTATTCAAACTTATTAATATATTTGTTTATTAGTACTTATAAAGCACATGTTAATGCCTTATTCTAAACGAGCATATTTTAGATCCCTTAATCCTACCCCATACCTAAACTTACAACTACCTTACTCAATATTAATAAACAGAGTATTTATATATATATATATATATATATATATATATATATATATATATATATATATATATATATATATATATATATATATATATATATCTCAGGAGTTTATTGAGGAAAAATAAGTGTCATAGTTAGTTAAAAAAGTGAGAATTGGTCAAATAAAGTGTGACTAATAAATCTAATATATATATATATATATATATATATATATATATATATATATATATATATATATAACAAGTCCTAAATCCTAAAGATGATGGGATACTCACAATATTCATCAGGGTGAGGAGATAGTTTTGCACATGCTCTTTCCCATGGAAACGGACAACAGTATCGTCTACACCAAGCAGCACCTCAATGTTGTAGTCATCATCACCAGCGTGTCTCCGTCTCCTGATTGTCTGGTTGACTTGTTTAGCAATATTGTCCAGCACTTTTGGTGCATCCAATTCAGGCTCTGCAAGACAAAATTGTTAGTCTTAAGAGAGTGCCTTATCTTCGTTGTGTAAGCATTATCTTCATCATTGTGTAAGCATTATCTTCATCATTTGGCAACAACACCATATGAACAGAAAAAAAAGTAAAGTTTGTACAAGTTTTTTTTTTCACAGAGTGCAAGCGGATGCCAGCCAAGAACAACAGAAAGCAATCCACAAGGTCTCTTCATGTATCCAGCAGGCTATAAACCAATGCCTTTTTTTTTTAAATGTTGATGCTAAAATAAATATTTCAAACATCTTGCTCTCTGGCTGGCTCTGGTCTACAGTGTGGGGATTGTGAGGAACATTCCTCAGCTCCTGCATCCCGTCATGACACACGCATTCTTGTGTGGCCCAGCTCCCAGAAGAGTAAACACTGTCTCTAAAGTTCCACTTCAAAAAGCACAGGGCTTCCCCTCACACTCAGACGTGCTGTGTGTCCCTCGCAGGTTCCCTGGTCCACAGCGTCTCCATGCATGCCCTCATTCTCCTGAGGGGCTGTCTTTCAAAAATGGTAAAGTGAGGATCGCACACACATGGCAAACCTGCCTAACTCACTGGCCTCAATTCTAAAAATGACTTTTGATGGCAAATGAGACCATCCAGATCACCAGTGGAAATCTACCATGTCTAGACTACAAAACAGAGTTTCACTGCATCCAATAAAAGTCCAAAATGTGTTGGTCAAATAATCCATCAAGTATTTCTAGGTTTTCACATTGGAAATGTATGTGTGTGTGTGTGTGTGTGTGTGTGTGTGTGTGTGTGTGTGTGTTTGTGTGTGCGTGTGTGTGTGTGTGCGTGTGTGTTTGGCTTCATTAACAGAAAATATATTTTGAAGAATGTTAACCAAAGTCTTGGAGCTCACTGACTTTCACTGGACAAAACGACATTTCTCAAAATATCTTATTTTATGTTCCACAGAAAGAAATAATAAGGAAAGAAAAAATTAAAAGATTTGATAACAAAAATAATTATTTAATTTCTGTGTAAATCATAACCCTCTTAATAACTCTATTCTAGTCAGGTTTGACCAGGCCTCACAAGGAAAACGGATTAATAAACGTACTGAAAATGTCTTATTAAATTTGTAAAATGCCAAACATTTTCAGGTTCAGGATTAAGGGACAGAATATATCATTAGCTCAGTATGATAACAACTTAAGTGAAAGGAAAGTCCGCAAGAGAAAAAAAACAAATGTGTGTATTTGTGTTCACCTCAACTCAATCTCATTTCAATTCTTTGCTCTGCTGTGGAGGGGAAATTGAATGCATACATGGCATCTTTTAAAACGATGACACAAAGAAACATTTGGAGCGCCCTGAGCGTTGGTTCAACTCTTTGGTTTAATATAATTACCACATGGCCTCATTATATTTCAGAGTGCTGAATATCACATCCATTCCTCTCCCAGAACAAAGGTCTAAATGGAAAACGGTAAGAGTTTACATAAAGGCATAATTTTGCCTGATAACATTTATAGTATTTTTAAACTAAAGATTGCACACACTGTCAAAATGAAAGCATTTGTGGGACAAAATAAACCAATTGAACTGACAGTACATGGCAACAAGAAATCCGCTTACTCTGACATTTTTTGATAAACAAATTGGGCATGCTAAAAAAACTAGAAATCCAATTACCCTTCTAAGCAAGGATATAAAAGACTTCAATGCAGTGAATCTCGACAGGAACAGTGTAACAGGATTTCTTTTTCTTTTTTTTCCTGTTCTTTCTTGGTTCAGAAAATAGGTCCCACTGCTCTCCTTAAAGAAAACGTGTGTTAGGATTAACGACCATGTCTTTGATGGGTGAAGGTGGTTTTCTTTCCCTGAAAGTATAAACAATTAGCAGGCAACAGCATGCTAATAACAAACAGCATCAGGATCAAAAGATGCTGCAGGCATCCATTTTCCCATGTGGCGCTCTTGGATAACACCACTAGCTGTGATCTAATGTGCTGGGAGCTACTTTATTAGGACATAAGCTGGTTCTTGTAAACGAGAGCAGCTGAGTTAGCAAGAGTCGCCCTCCTAAAGCTGGAGTACAACAGTGGGGAGCTTACTGTACAAGGGCTTCAAGAACACACTTGGCCTTATTGGAGGCTGCCAGGTTATCTTTAACTTTTGATTGTGACTTTAAATATGTTCTGGTGATGTTGATTAATTCTTATCTTTTTTCTGTTTGTTCAAAGGGTCTCTGTACATGAAAAAAATGAGTTTATATCCATTATCCTCAAAAGCCATATTTCTCATTATACACACAAACACACACACACACTACTGTTCGTACATTTAGGGTTGGTAATTACTCATTACTCATATATATACATACATGCAAACATACACACACACACACACAATTTTTAGCAGTCATATTGCAGTCTTCAGTGTCATGTGACTCTTCAGAAATCATTCTAATATGCTGTGATACAAATGTTTTCAGATTTTTCAATGGGATTTTTCAGATTTTTCAATGGAAAGAATTCTTTTTTTTTTTTTTTTGCTTAGAATTTATAAATGCATTTACAGTACATGAAATAGAAATATTTTGTAATATTATAAATGTGTTTACTGTCACTTTTGATTATTTTAATGCATCCTTTCTGAATTAAAGTTTTACCTTCTTAGAAAAAGAAAAGCTTGATGCTCTGCCATCTTTTAAAACTATCGGACGTTAGAGATCAAATATTTAAACCAAATGATGAAATTTTGGCCGAAATGTAAGTGATTCTTTCTAATTCTCTTTATTATCGCCGTTAAAAAAAACAACAACCACACCATACTCACATTTGCGCTATTTTACTAAGTATCCATAAAGTGATTCACATCACATCGTTTCAAATATCCGTGAAACTGACGACATTTGACAGCTTAATCTCACTGTTGTCTTAAAGAACAATATCCTTCACAGTTAAGAGGAGGGAGAGGAGAACACTTTCCTGTCATGCTGATATATTGTTGTTTATGCTGTAAATATAATAGAAAAACAGTCGGTGTCAGTGGGTTCAGCTCTCAAAGGCTTCTGCCAGCCTTATACAGCGCACCATGAAAGTGAAAACATTTATGTTTATAATTCATTCATGAGGATGAAAACCTCATATGGTGTGATATCCCCCACAGATACTGTCCATTAAACTTCAGTGACAGAAGGGAGCTTGAAGGATCCTGGTATGTGTCATATTTGAAGACTACACAGAGACACTGTGCCACTTCGATTGCCTGTTACGCTTTGTTTTCCAGCATGGAATGGCCCATGGGGGTGACCTCTTAACAACCCAGATGTAAACACCCCAGACACACATACACACATAAAAAACAAGAGAAACAGGCCACAACGTTCTTTGCCTCTCCAAAACAAAAACAGATGTGGCCACATTGACGAAAATGCAGCTAAGACCTAATATTAATTCTTGAATAAATTAAACCAGGTGCAAACAAAAAGTAAAATCCCTGCTAGAAAGCAACATTAAAACATTACAGCTTAACATGATAAACATTAGTCCATAAAAAAAAAAAACATTAACTCCAGAATAAACATTAATAACAGCACAAATGCACACTATTACTGCCTGTGGTTTTTGCTCATTTAAAGCAGAATAAATGCCAGAAGCTATATAAGTGGGGACATGAAAAGAAACTCACTGCATGATATATCCACATCAGTATCTCAAGTGGAATACATTCTTGGATGTTAACCCCAGTCATTAGGCATGATCTCTGTCAGCCCTTGAAGATTTCCCTCTTTTCTTTTATTTATGTTAATAAATTACTCATGGAATAAAATATGCAGCGGTTATGACATCATTCTGTAGGCCAAGAATTCTAAATATTTTGTCAATTTGCTGGTGTCTAATTCCAGCAAACCTTGCACAGACAGGAAAGAAGATGGTATTATGGAATGATAACAAAAGCCTGTCCTGTTTGACTGCCAGATGGCACAGCAAAGGAGTGATTCAATGGAACGGAGACCCATCGAGAAACTTCCTGACTCCAATGACACATTCAAATGATGTGAAAATGCTTTCACAAGGTTGTCCTCAACAGGACACACTTAAGAGCCAAGACTGGAGGATAATTATAACAATGGCTCATGGAATAAATGCATCAGCTATTACGACTTCATTTCTAAAGGGAATATGGAAAGAACAGTGCCGGAATCACTACTGAATTTAATTCATTTAAGAGGATAATTGTGTCAATTCACCATAACATAAGATGCAATATTCTCCTCTTAACTGGCTGATGCTGAACTTCAAAAAGAAAGGGTCACTGATGGAGAATTGGAGGGCTGCACATACCTCTCTCTGATGAAAAGGCCAAACTTGGAAGAAGAAACTCGGGAGGTTTCAATTAAAGGTATCATATGATCCAATTTCAAATTTTCCTTTCTCTTTGGAGTGTTACAAGCTCTTGGTGCATAAAGAAGATCTGTGCAGTTGCAAAGACTACAGTCCCAAATCCAAAGAGATATTCTTTATAAAAGTTAACACTCATCCACGCCTTCTTGAAGCGGCTTGCTCTAACATGCCCCCACATATCTATGTCAGTGCGTGGAAAGATTTGCATAACGTCACCCAGATGTTCATGCAAAGAAAGAAGGCATACCTTTTACTCTCATTGCAGTATCGTTGTTGCTGCTGCCGCCATGTCATATAGACAATGTGTGTTTCACTGTGAAAGCGAAACTACTTTGTTTGGCCTTCCTAAAGAGGACGACATCTGCTTCATCATGCCTGGAGCTGATCCGTGCTGGTCGCTGAGGAAATACATCAACTTTGCACTGTGGATTGCAGCATCGGCTTTCACCGTGGACGAAGCGGCGTCCACCCTGGGGTCGTCGCATGTGGTTGCTGCAAGACCAAGGTACGCTCCTTCATATAATCCGCCTGCCTTGCATCGTTCTCAAGCCGCCCGCCTCTGCTCATTCAAGCTGGCCGCGGCTCATTCTAGACAGTGGCTCACTCTAGGCCTCCAGCCTCTGCTCACTCAAGGCTGTGTGTTTCATTGTGAAAGTGTGTGACGCTGTTCCGTTGAGAAAGCAAAACTACTTTGTTTTTGCCTTCCAAAAGAGAACATAACTAGAAATCATGTTTATATCACGTTTTATGTTTATGTTCCAGCCAGACTAGGCATTACAATATGTTAAGAGGCAAAACATTTCTGTCTCATGCTTGAAGCACTGGGCCAATCACAACGTGTTGGATAGCTGGCTAATCACAGCACCTTGCTTTTCAGAGAGATAAGCCTTGTGAAAATCGACGCGTTTCAGAAGGCAGGGCATAGAGGAGAAACAATAATGTACAGTATGTGTACCTTAAACCACATAAACACATTTCATTACACCAAATACACAAAATAATGTTCTTTTTAGCAGCATCATATGACCCCTTTAAATCTTGATGTGCACAGTGCTAAATGAAAGCAATGGCTGATATTCATGTGCTCATTTTTTTAAACTTTGCATTAGCCGTTTATCAGAATTCATTGTGTGGCTTTTAGTTTAGTAAATGTGATTAGCTCCTCAGCTGAGGAACCCATTTCCCATCATGCAGAGTTGAATTAAACATTAATATATCGTTACAAAAGGAGGCTTTAGCCAAGAATAACTGATGGAAGCACCTAATTCATTCTTTGAGTCAGTCATGGTACAAACCTGCAGGAAGAATTATGGAAATCAAAATACAAATTAATTTATTTTCTTCATTCTATATGATAACATCAACAGTTATCCGTTTATAGGTTCTGCTTCAGCTAAAGCCTTTAATAAAAAATAAATAAATAAAAAAAATGCCACCGACAAGATCAGTGTTCTATCTTATTAAACTTAGGATATTCAAACCTATTCAAACAGTATATTTCTGAAGTTGGCAGTGACTTGCCCAAAGGCATGCTTCTATTACACTTGTTATAGACATACTTAAGGACATATTTATTATGTACGGCATATTCTGTTATGCAATAGAGGTGCTGTAACAGGCAATACTTGTCTCAAAGGGTTCTAAGTTTTCGCATCGGCCAGCAAGTTATGCTAGAAGCCCTGTTTCATCCGGCAATGGACCACAGTATTTTCATGACAACTTATGAAAATAATTGGATATCCACTTGTATTCGGGTTAATTTATGACAGAAAAGGGCAGGAGTCTTTAGCAAGGGTTAATTATTGAAACTGGCTAGAGAATGTGTGAACAAGTGTGAACATCAAAAGTCCATTTGCTTATTTACGAAAAAGACTGAAATCCTAAAAAATAACTAAACTATACTGAAAATCTACCATGTAAATATTAGAACTTGGCCAAATAACAAAACATTGCTTTCATCATCTACATTGCTAATATCCCTGATCAAGAAATTTTCAAGAGCATCATGATGAAATCTCTTGCAATTGCACATAGATGGCTAAAGACTGCTAATCAGCTAAACTACAGTGTTTTAAGTTGATGCCACACATCTCCAAACAAATGCAAAAATCATCTCCTGTGGTTTTATATATGCCAATTAACACTCTAAGAACTTCCTACTCAGAATTGCTGGTGCAAATCTGACTAGCTTGTGTGTCTTCATATGTCAGAAGTGTTTTTTTTTTTTTTTACTGTCTTTATGTGGGCTGGGAAAGAGTCTAGTTTTCAATTTAGTCCAATGAAAAGTCACTTTAAAGCCTTTTTATTCCTGATGTGGAAAAATATTTATGTTGATGTCACTGACAGCACAATGGAACAGGAGGGGATTTTGGAATGGCTCTTCGAGGGATTTCATTACTCACAATTTAGCCTCTTGCGTTCGCTGCTTAAACACATAGCTTTACTTTGTTGACACATTATTTGTCAGAAATGCCAACTGTACTTGCTTGTGTAGCTTTCACTAAGTGAATTCAAGGTCTAAAAAGCATTGGAGACAACACGGACAATACATTTTAGAACCTATAATAAAATGTCCCCTGCTATGCAGACTACTTGCCTTAAATACTAACATTATCTCATCCAGCCTGATGAAAAATCTGAAACTCCAAAAATTAAATTCGCTATACTGTGTTTGAATTTTGACTACAATATGTTCAACTGTAATTTATTTATTTATTTGTAAAGTGACATTTATATTTACTTTGATTATTTTGACATTAAAGGGATAGGTCAGATAAATAAAAAATAATTTATTTACAAACTTTAAACATTTCTCGGTTTATTACAGCCCTCTAGTTCCTGCAGTAATGACGTCACTAAAACAGTTTTTTGACTAACCTCCGCCCTAAGGAATACACAAAAAAGGGGGCTTGGTCTTGTTGCGCTCCGACGGAGAAGAGGAAGAGTTGCGTTGCGTTTGCGTGTGTTTGTCGCCATGTCATCGGAACGCTGTTATTTTCATCTCAGACAATCATCTTTGTTTGGCCTTCCCAGGGACACTGTACTTTGAGATAAATGGTTACAATTTATTTTTAACTCGTTTCCCGAAAATTATAATCCACATGTAAAACTATGTGCAGCACATTTTGCTGAGGACAGCTTCCTCAATCTCAATCAGTTTAATGCTGGATTCGCACAAAGATTATTTTTGAAAGATGGAGCAGTTTCCTCTTTGTCTGGAGAAGGCATTGTTTATGGACCACAACCGGTAAGTGTATTTTATTATTTAAGTTGGTGCGTTTAACAGTTTCTGTAACTTATTACACAAAGGGCAACACTGTTTAGCTTTGTTATCTAGATGGTAGTGCTGTGCAAAAAATCGGATGCAATTTTCATGCACATCTTGTCAGTAAAGGCGTTCTGTGATTAGTACATAAGTATAATCACATGATAAGTACATCTCAAGCACGTGCGTTCAGATCAGGATTGCCAGGTTTTCAAAACAAATCCTGCCCACTTTCTTCTCAAAACTAGTCCAAAACTAGCCCAATCACGTTTCCCAGGAGGGCAGCGTGTGCTCAGCTGCTGTTGAATCACAACACAGGAACCGCAGGCACAATCAGAACTCGTTACGTTTTTCTGAACGAGGGACTTTATAGAACAAGGAAGTCATCAGCCCATTTTTATGACAGTGAAAACAGTGGTATAAAGATGAGTGAATTGTGTGAAAAATACTGTTTTTTTACACACAAAACAGGAACACGTTATATTGCACACTGTAAACACAATCAAAGCTTCAGAAAAATCAGAAAAACATGACCTTTAAGGATTACGGTTGACAATATATCTCAAATCTCAGTTAAGTCATCCTCAGATAACTCTCTTTATCTCAATATGTCGCTCTCACCTTTCATATTCGGCTTGACATTTTCTAACAACATACCCTTGCACACTGTGTCTAAGGGGCTGTTTTCATTTTCCACCTCTGTTTGTATTGAAGGCTCCCCCAATTCCTTCAAGCTCAGCATGCTCCGTTTCAAACATAAACAACCATTTCCATTCGCCAAATCTGGATCTACCCCTTGAGATGCTATCAGGTCAGAGACAAAAGCTGCTACACTGCTTTCCAGGCCAAATCTGACAGGGATTCTTAGAGGAAGCATAGTCTCTTTCTCTCTTCCTTCGTTTTTGATCTAGCATGTTTAATTTGAAAGAGTAGCAACTGCAGCATGCTAATAGAAGCCTTACCCAGTGCTGTATGCTGAGGCTTTCACCCACTGTAATTGTTATTCACTTTGGTTAAACTCATCTCTCCAGAGGCTGGAGCCAATCTTTACAGCCAGTGACAAATCATCTGAGGAGTAAACTCAGTAAGCTGCAGCAGCCTGGTCTGCAATTTACCCTAAATGGGTTCATCAGTGTTCTGATGTTGTCTGTTCCCCCAGACCTAATGACCTTTCAGATAGATGACTCAGTGGACCTTATCATAAACCCAGCGCAATGTGGTGCAAGTGTTTTTGCTAGTTTCAGCCCGACACAGTTCTAATTTTCCCATCCTGCACAGCATTGTTTAATTTGTGTGCCCATGGCCATGATGGTCTAAAAAAGAAGTGTGTTCAGGCGCATTGTTGTAGTGTTATTATTTTGAGGAACTGAAAATAGATTGCACCATGAACAACTCAAAACTGGTCTAAAGTCTACACTTTTAAAGACCACGTTAGTAGAAAATGCATTTCTGGGTGGGTCCACAACGCGTGTTCACTTTGCTTATTGCACACAGAAAATCAAAGGATTACAGTGTAAAATAATATTATTGTGTAGGCTACATAAATATAAACATCTCATAATGGATAGTCATTGCGTGTATCAGAATTACTCTGATAAAATTAAAGGGGTCATATGATGCTTTTTTAAAGATCATTATTTTGTGTATTTGGTGTAACATAATATTTTGACATGCTTTAATGTTCAAAAACACATTATTTTTCAAATATTGTACATTATTGTAGGTCCTCTATGCCCCATCTCTCTCAAATGCATAGTTTTCTTCAAAGTCCCTCCTTCTGACAAGCGCAGTCTGCTCTGATTGGCCAACTGACCCCGTCCATCGTGATTGGCCAAACACCACAAGCACTCGTCGGAAATGTAAAACCCCTTTCCATAATCACGAGCTTCATCTTTCAAAATAAATGTAAAGACAGTTAACAATGTCCTTAGTTTTACCATCAGTTCAAGTTCATCAGTTCGCATTTGAACAGTCAATAGCAAATACTTAAACTAATAACAAAACATACTTATAAGTAGCTGATTCAGAAGAGCCAGATTATCAAAGCAAAGTCAGAATTACCTCCTCTCCCAGGTTCACGAAACAGTTGTGCCTAAAATGTGTAGTTGTTCTGTTGTAAGTAATCTTAAAGATTCCTAAATGCATCTACTTTCGGAAAGGCCAAATGAAGTGCTTTTGCTTTCGCCTAGATACAGACAGCATCTCCCTGCGGTAACTGAAACCACGCCTTTGCACATTTGAACGGCATTATGCAAATATTTCCACATAGTGATGAAGACGTTGTGGTGGTGTGTTTGAATGAGCTGTTTTTGGGGGGTGTGGCAGAGCCAAGAATATCTCTTTGGATTTGAAACTTTAGTCTTTGCAACTTTACAGATCTTCTTTATGCACCAAGAGCTTGTAACACTCCAAAGAGAAAGGGAAAATTGAAAAATCGCATCATATGGCCCCTTTACCATTCCACGATTTAAATAGTGAATCCACCATTGCACGAGCACAACTCACTCTTAAAGGGAATTGGAGATGAGACCCTGATTGGTTTATTGCATCTTATGCCCAAAAACACACCCATTACTCATTAAGAGAATGGGGGCAACACTTTTAGACCACGCTATGGGAGCGCCTGCGGCATGCGCTTTGGAACATATGCTTAGCTGGTTAAAATAGGGCCTTTTAAAATAGGGAGTCTTTGGAGGGAGACTGAACCTAGATGACGATGGCAGTTTCTTATTTGTTATCGAGAGCGAGAACTCTGTGGCAAGTCTTTCATAATCTCACAGCTGTGCTTCACGTTGTCCCTGTGTCATTCAGAAGCCTTGCTGTCATCCATTACAGCCACAGCAGTGACAGCACAGACACATTAATAAAGCTAAGTGGTAACCATGTTAAGGAGATAATGGTTCCACCCGCTTTTAATACGGTCCTCAGCGTGCTGGAATTTATCTGCATGAAAGCAAAAATTATTAAGAGGCATTTTCTATTCAGTGGCCTTGGGGAAGTCTAACTATCATTCACACACAAAATTGTGTTTATATAACACAGCTCAGATAAGAAAGTGTCATTTAGGGTTTAATCATCCTGCCACTTAATAAATAAACTCAAGTTTTTCTTCTTTTTACACTGTCCACCTGAATAATTTCGACATTTTCAGTTTTGAAGTTGTTGCACTAATTGCATTGCTTATAAACCAAGATACCAAAGTATTGTTTAGCACAATACACTGACTAAGAATCTACCGCGTATACAGAGAATTTTGATTACTTAAATCCGGCTAAAGTCATACTCAAAGTAAACACAAATCAAATGAATGCATGTTGAGTATTCCTATTTTAGTTGCATTATTGAAGTGCAGTATAGACATGTACATGTTGATTTGAAAACTGATACTTTTGAATGTTAGTGTCACATTTACAGCTTAATATGAATGGGTTTTCTAAGTGCGTTGCACCTGTGAGGTAAAGAGTACCGGTATGAGTCATATAAAGTGCATCAACTTGAGTCTTAATTAATAATTAGGGTTGGGTATCATTTTATCAAATTTTATCAATTTCAATTACTTATTATGCTTATCTTTTCCAATTTGTATTCATTCCTAGTTTTGATTCCAATAAGATAAAAAAATCCAATGAAACATTTTTGTATATATTGGTTGCAAGATGTGAAAGAAGTCCGTTCTGGGCCCAAACTAACTTTTCTGCAGTGAAAATACACAGAACGATTCGAGAACGAACAAAGAACAAAACTGTGCACAAGTTCTTTCCCTTCCTGTTCTGGAATTGTTTAAAATCACATAAAAATGTGAACACGGGAATTGCTAGATGGAATCGAAATGCATGTGTCTTATTAAATTCCCGGTTATGGGAAATTTTGAACCAGTTGTACAATGGAACCAGTTCTATAGATGAAACATTACACCTCTTCATTCAAGTGCTCGGTTCACACATGTGCATATCACCAGTTTATCAGTCTTCGGTCCAAGTTGGAACTGCTTCCTCAGTTCAACTTACTGTTGGATTAACTAATACGTCATTTACAGAATTCACATAAAGCTAAATATTGTCAGGTTTTAAAAGTAGTACATAGGAAGTCACAATAGGTGCGATAATGGCAATAAGCTCCACTGGCCAAATAGAGAAGACTTTCCTAATCTTATCAGTAGCATGCTGTGATTATCTAAGCAACAGGAATGAGAGCGTAATCATCTCTGCCTATGGCATGTTTCCCACCTGGGACAATGGAAGGCCACCACATCGTCATGGCAACGGGTACAACCACACAAGCACTTGACTCCTTAGAAAGGACTGAATTGAAAGGAAATCTCAAAAGGTCACGACTGCACAAAGGGCTTGACTTCCCAGAGCTTCCCACTGTTCGAACGTGATTATAAAATTACTTCAACAAAAAAAAGTTGTTTGTGAATTGAAAGTGCTGTCAGTCATTCACATGCCCTGATGGTGGTTTGTAAAAAGGTTTGTGTGATCTGGTTGGGAAGATGCTGTTCAGCAATAATGGGGAGGCCCACCTACAAAGAATGACTTTCTGGCATGCTTTAGTATGCCGTACATTTCCAAAACGTGCTATGATGAATTTGAAACAATTTTAGCAAAATATAAAATGACTTTTCAAAACCTGGTAAAGAAATTCATCTGCCCCAATAAACCAAACATTTACATAGCTCTACTTCTCACTCAAAAGCTTGGGGGGAAAAAATATGAATTTATTTGCTCAAATTATTTTTTCTTTTCCTGGGTTCAATTAAAAAAAATAATATCTAGAAAAAATTATCTACTCTCAAAAGCTTCAAAAAGAAAGAAAGAAAGAAATGTATCTCCAAAAAAAAGGACCAATGGACCAAAATTTTTGATACTAATTCAATTTTACACTTCTCGATTGTAATTTTGATACCACAGCAAAAACTACAAGTCTAACAAATATAAAGTTAATCATTAAAGACAAGTGAATAGTCAGTAAATTAGAAAAAGTGAACAAATTACAAGCAAATTACTATATGCGTGGTTACTTCCTGTTTAAGATAAGATAAGCTCAGTCATTTCCGATCAACTGTCAAAATCAGCTGTGCTATAAGGGCAGCACCCTCTGCTTGGATCTCTACATACTACATTCACAATTTGAATGAAAGTTTTGTTTGTCTAAGAGGACCAAACGTCCATGTACTTTAGATAGTTTCAGGAATTACAAACAAATTAACAAAGTGAATCTGCTAAATTGTGCCACGAGTCATTGCTCTGATTGACGGTGATAAATCAACGGACATAACAAAACATCTGATGAGCCAATGTCAAATAAAGAGCTGTGCATTAAGTGATTCAGACTAAATTCAGAGAAACAAAACTACAGCAGCAACAAGTCTGTTGGCTGAATATATTTAGCATCTTCAACAGTTAAATATAAAAGTTAAAAATGTAGTAGTACTGCAATACATGATATTTTGCCTCTGCAATGCAACTTTCGCCAGGGGAACTCTGCCAAAAACATTTATTTTACGTGTATTTTATCTTCTGCGATGCGAATGGGTTAGTTTTTGGGTTGGTTTTAGTTTTGAGTAGCAATTTGTTGTGAAATCCTGGCAACCCTGTCCATTGACAGTAAAATTAAAATGTGAATTTGTAATAAACTTGGAACTCAAGTTCAGGTAAATTCTTAATTGTTACTCTGATTAGTAAAATTAAAATGTATGACTCTGCAAATGCATTTAAATAATTTTCATAAAAATAACTGCAAACAGCAAATACATTTGTATTTTTATCGTAACTTTTTTTATGGTGCATGAAAGTCAGTTTTAACAATGAAAAGTAACATACAGACAGTGATGCATGTACAACAACATTTATGAAAACATTATATGTGAAGGTAAGTTATTGATTATCAAGAATAACATTATGATGTTGTTTACGAGATAGCATCGCTAAATAGCTATATATATATATATATATATATATATATATATATATATATATATATATATATATATATATATATATATATATATAAAGTCTGAGTATATGGAATTGAAAGTCTGAATATATTCTATATATATTCTGACTTTCATTCTATATATTCAGACTTTCATTCCATATATATTCAGACATTTGGTTTATATATTCAGACTTTCATTCTACATATTCAGACTTCATATTATAAATATAATAATTTCCTGAATGGCTTGCCATAATATATATATATATATATATATATATATATATATATATATATATATATATATATATATATATATATATATATATATTTCTTTTTTTTATGACAATAAGGGTTGCTGACCCCTTCATTACAACGTTTACTTAATTAAATTTATCAATCAACAGCAACAATGGTTGAATAGATCCTATTCTGATTTCAAACACATCAAGAATTATTTACAACATCAGGCAGTGTAAAATCATAAGCCTGAGGTATTCACAGGAAATTGGACAAGGCTAGAATCAACAGATGCACACAAGACTTCAATAATCCAGTGGTACGTACCGATTGGCTGGTAATCCAATGAGATGTCTGAAGGCGCTTGCAATACTGCAGACCTGCGATACACCACATGAACTCTTCCCCTCTCCTCGTGTTCCTGTGTTCCTCGCTCCAGAGGCTCAATGAAGTACTCATCAGAATCAGTGCGAATCATACCAGCCTTGGGAGAACAAGAATAAAATGTCAGAAGTGAAGAGGAAGCTGAAGCCTGTCTTACCAAAGAGCTCTCTAGAGAAACAACTAGGACAGAAAGACAGATTTAACAGTGCAAATTAAATACAGTTTGTTTATTAACATAGGAGACTACTGTCATTACAACAGTAACAATAAATCTCACCGCTAAATGCAAGGCCCCTGACAAAACGCATCATATAGCTAGTCTTGTTGGAAGGGCAAATGCTATATTTATCACTAAACCCTCATTCCCTCATTTACTATTTTCTTTTCACATAACATAATAGTAACAGTTACAACATCTGAAACAAGTACAGAACGCATGGATCACCTTCGAGCATTCCTTCTACTCAGTGTTAAGCAATACGTCATTCATTTTTCAACCTCATAAAAATTCCACTGAATTGTGCTGATAAACACAGTTCAGTGTGTGCCTTCACAACCAAAAATTTACTGGAAGCCCTGATATCTAATGTAAACACTAGAGAGAGTTCAATGTTTGATGCATCAGTGAATAATCAGGCATTGGAATCTCTTCTTTCTTCTCAGCCTCCTATTCGTTTCAAAATCAAAGGCATATTTTATTTAGAAATGCTTTCAGAATACAAAATGCATTACCACACATAGTTGTAAACAAATTTAGGTTTTCCTGCATAACTCAATAAAATAATTTGATTTATCCTTACCTGACTTTATATCACATAATTATTTAGGCTATTGTACAAAATTATTCAGAAATCAAGAAATTAAGGATAATTTGTACCTAAAAAAGAAAATTGAAAATTGAAGAATAGAAAATTACAATTTTATTATTGTTAAAAATGTATTTCTTTTATATTATTTATATATATATATATATATATATATATATATATATATATATATATATATATATATATATATATATATATATATATATATATATATATATATATATATATATATATATAAAACAATGTTTAAAAAGCATAAAGGAGCACTTGAAGGAATTGTATTCATTATGTCAATTTGGACCCCACTGTATATTACTGCATTCTGTGTGTTTCAATTATTACAGAAAATTATCAAGAACTAATAAAGTGAAAGAAAATAGGAAAAGACTGTATGCAAGGGAAATTAAATGTTTTAATATTTTGAAAAAGGAAAACTAAAATATTATTCAAATTCAGCTTTTCTCTTAAATTGCTATACTCTTAGTGTAAGTAGAACCCAATTAACAAAAAGTTGCAAAATAGAAGGATTTTCACCATTAGTCTTCCTTTACCCCACTTTATATTATTGCATGAGTGTTTCAGCTTGTGCAACACATGTGGGAGCATATTGCTAAGTCACTACAAATCTTACTGACATCACGCCAAACCATTTTGACATGCAATATGTGATCAAGCATGTGCATGTGCTCAGTTCTGTAGCGCAACTTCATCCATATGCTCAGCTGTGTATTCGTCTCCCTGCACGTGAGAGGGTGAGTGTTCGAATCTACAGTACTTCAAGTGTGTGTGCTTGGACCGACCGCTTTGCTCTTTTAAAACAGCCTCACAGTTTTACCTACAGCCCCAGAGCCGGCCTCCTGGACACAGAACAGCCTGTCAGAGGCAGTGCTATGGAATGTGCTGGAAGACTAGCGCTCTCTCTCTCTGTCCACTCTCTCTTACTCAAAACTTGGCCATTCCCTCTCAGTGCCATCCTGTGCACTCAAGAACACACAGTTTACCTTTCTACATGACTGTTACCTCCATCCATTTCCAATGAACTCTATGCCTCAATAGCCAGTTTCGGATTATAGGACTTTTTAAAGTGCAAGCAAAGTAGAGGCAGATTCCTAAAGCTGCACAAATGCAACATGTAAATCGCTCTGTAACAATAATACTAGTTATGTATAACAAAAATTAATTACCACTCTTGTTCAAACTGCCCAAGGCATGTAAATATACTGTGCAGTGCATGTGCTCAAGTACTGAATCAGTACCCACCAAACATACATGTTCCAAATAGGGATGTAACAATTAACCGTGAGCCGGTTGAAAATCAATTAAAATATGTGACGATTAAAATCGTTTGAGACGCTAAACAAATCACGATTTAATTAGGGGTAGGAGTTTATATGAATGTATGTCTGAGGGGAACTGCTATCTGTCTATAGAAAAGTTTGGATGGTATTATTTCTTTTCATCTTGCCATAATTGCAGCGCTGATTTGTTTACAGCCGAAACCAAGGAAACGCTTTGAGACCACCTGCTGGCAGAGAGTGAATCTGCATCTCATTCAGCTCGTCTGCTGCTTCTGTTTCATGCAGATATATTTTAAAATGCAGTAGTTGCGTGACTCTAATTTTATTTAAATTAGATAATTATTTAAATAATAACAGTTGAAGGGTTTTAATCAAAACCTCCTGAACTTTCACAGTGTTATCTGCCATATCTTGGAGTATTTGCTTCTTTTATATTGTTTAGAAACTTTTCACAATATATAGCAAACCTTCAAAACTTTGGAAACACCCTAGGCAAAGTGCACAATGTCAGCATAAATCCAGCATAAAACCTAATTTCTTGCCTTAAGCAACTTGCAATCATTAAGAACAACAATTAAACATAATAATGTCAATATATACATGCCAGACAGGCTCTTTTGACAGCTGTAATGACTGATTACTAGAATACATTGACTTAGGTTTCATTTTTGATTATTATTTGGTGACCTTTAGCTTTACTGATTGATTGTCAGTTAGGGTCAGTTAAGGTTAGTGCATAGCAGACCAATTAGATTGAATTAGTTTGAAGTTAGATTTTAGTATTTGCATGTTTTGCATTCACACAAATGCAGCAGCTTTGTACATGGTTAAACAGCAGTTGAGAAAATGCTATGTTATACTCCACTTTTATTAGGGAATTATTCCTGCAATAAATGTGTATTAATTCTCTTTTATTTTAGGTGATTCAAGTGCAAAGATACTTCCTTACAAACAGTCAAGTAGCATGTTGTCAGTGCAGTGACCTGCGGGTCTGCAGGGAAGAGTCATGGGTTTGGAGCTAGGCATGTAACGATTCACTCAAGTAACGATTCGATTCACGATTTTGATCTCACAATTTGATTCGATTCACTTTTTTCTTTTTAACAAAATGAGATTTAAGAAAAATTATAAATATGTCCTTTTATTATTGAATGGGCAAAATGCTGCATTTGTGAAATTTAAATAGAACAGTATAATAATATGCTAACATATTATTATTTGTAAGTCACTTTAGAAATCATCTGCTAAATAACAAAATTTAAATATAATGTAATTAAGAAAAATAATCTACTTCGTTACTTTGTTACTTTTAAATCATAGTTCGTTACTGAGTATGCCCACAATTTGAATTGATATTCACATTTTTGACAGCACTTCAGTAGCCAATAAAAATATCCGATTGTAAACGGACCAATAAAAGTGCTGATATCTGAACCGCTGCAGCGGGTGAAGAGCTGATCAGACAGTGAGGAAGCTCAGCGTCATTTATGGACTCAGAGCTTGGAGAAACAAACCACATGGTAGTGTTATCATAAATATCTATATTTTAATACTGATACTGAAATATCTGACACGGTTCCATTACTCATTTTCCACAGTATCTGAATATACACCAATACAAGCTGCATCTCTCTTTCCTCTTTTGGACAATCAACCATCTCCGGTCAATTACAGTCTGAATGTCTGCGTCATCACTACATTTTGCAGTCATTACAGGTCAAAGCCATCTGATGTTCCATTTATCTACATTAACAGTCTTAACATACTGTATATGGCTCTGAAATCTTTGCTTGAGAAAATTCAGTGTGGTCATATTTTGAATACCTCAGACTGAATTGAGGTCAATTTTATAACTGTGTACTTTTTTTGAGTTCGAAATCAAATTTGAAATCAACCTTAACTGTGCTGTAAGTTACCCTATTTTAACGACACAAATACACAGAATGGGCAAATGTTTGAGATTGAGATTTTTGTAATGGTAATTTGGGGCATAATATTTATATATGTACATAAAAGCCTATGTAAAATGGATTCATCATATAAAGTGAATGTGTCTTTTTAGAAGACTTGGATTAAATCAATTTCAAAGCTTGAAATAATGAGTGCCTTGAAAAACAAAAACAAAAATAGCTACAGCTATATGGCACTATACGGTATGTGGTAGTTTTGCCAATGGTATTGAAAATGATTGTACATCATGAAATCAAAAATAACCCTACTAGCTTTTTTAGTGCACAGTACTAGTCTTGTAGCAAATAGTTGAACCGTGCAAGTCAATACACTGGGAAAACAATTGTCTGCTGTCGCTTCCGGCTCTGGAATGGTGTTCTTGCTCTGATGGAGTAAGTTTGATGGCTTGGCAGAATCCTCTTGTTAAGTAATGATGGAAGGACTGCTGTTTCCGGGTCCAAGCTTCTACTCATTTCACTTGAGAATTCTATCTCAGCAGCCATTTATTAATACTATTTCATTAATATTACGTATTTAAGCTAAGCGTAATTTGTTGTGCACACTACAGTCTCTGCGCTCACAGAGTCTCAGACACTAATATTTTAGATGAATAAGTTTGTTGTTTTTGGGGGGGTGTCTGGCAGAGCATAAGGTCCCAGCAGTGGTGAAGGATGATGTCCGAGGTAACAAGCAGATATTCTTAATGGGGTCCTATTATGCTTTTTAACTTTTAGAATTTTAGTCAGTGTGTGGTGTGAAGGTTTGGGAATAACAAAGATCTTCATAGTTACACATTTCAAAGTCCACTCCAAAGGGATATATATATATCCTATATATATATATATATATATATATATATATATATATATATATATATATATATATATATATATATATATATATATATATATATATTCTATAGATATATATATAATATATTTTTTTATCTGTTTTCAAGAACTACAATAAACAGTTTGTTTGGACTACAGCATTGTTTTCCAAAACAATACCAAATTGATATGGCAATATTGATGCCATCCTACTGAAGTACTGAAATATCACACTGGGACAGCTAACCAATCACAACACATTTTGTTTTTCAGAAGGTGTATGCAATGTTGAGTATGCAATGTTGGAGAGCAAGCATTTGGGAGTTTCTAGAAGCTGAATAAACAATAAAGCTATAGTGAGCCTCTTTATTAAAATACCTGGAATTGAGGAATGATACAACATTATTCACCCAGTATTAATTGATCTAATTCACAAATATCTCAGTTACAGTTAAGTAGAAATGAATTGTACTCAGTTGTGTTTTAGGCACTTAAACAGTCAAGTACATTATAATCAAACATATTTTTATATTAAAATAATGAAAATTTCTGTGCCACCCCAAACTGGCTGCTGGTCCCTCCCAGGCCACCCCAATGAAAAACATCCTGGCTCTGCCACTGTGTATTAAACATCATAAACACGTCTTTTTTGGCAAGAACCAGACATGGGTGTCATTTAAGGTAAAAAAACAAATTAAATAATTAACGAGATTACAATTTAATAATAGCGTCAGAAATGTATAATTATAAAATGTTTCCTTTCCATGATTATTCAAACAGCGAATAAATTATATATAGAGACATTATCACTAACATTGATCTATTGTGAGTTTAAGCACTCTCAAGATTCAAGATTCAAGTTATTCTTATAGTTATTTTTTCGGCTGATTTTCTCAAAAAACAAAACAAAACTATTGTTATAATCACTAAAGCTGTATAAACTGTGAAATTAATCTTACTTTGTACATACATCTGCGCTTTGTTGTTTATGATGAGGGAATTGGCAAGAGTCCGGAATTCAGTCAGCGAACGTGCACACGCTCAACAAGACTGAGTTTCAGCGAGGACTCATCTGAATGCATCTGTTTTGCCACTGCATTCCTAAACTCAACAGATTTGAGTGTGATTGGTTAAAATGTGCAGCACTGTAAAACCACCTAAAATAAAATGCAGCGCAACATGAGAAGATCTTAATTTAATTCTGCATTCAACACTTCCTATTCATATTCACTTTTTTAGCAACAGACGTAATAGATTAAATTTGTTTGTGCAGGGGCATTTTTTTTTGTCCAATTAAGTGGCATTTTTGCCCGAAGTTTTTACAGAGAAAGTCATGTAATTTGTAATGTAACTAAATACTTTTGAAATAAAGTATTCAGAACAGTAACGTGATTACTTTTAATAGGAGTAATCAGTAATCAGTAATTTGATTACATTTTTCAGAGTAACTTGCCCAACACTGTTTATTATTTTTGTGTGCCTGTTGTGACACTACTGTTGGACATTATGTGGTTCTGAATAAGTGTAAAACATAAAGAAAAACACTCTTTATCACCAGTGTTTTATAGAAAGAAAGAAACCACTTGTCCAGTAGACCAAAATTGAATATAAAGTCATCAAGTAGAAATAATTGTGATGTATTTTGTATCTTTATAAATACATATTATGTTCGGTAAATGTTTTTTTTTTTTCTTATGAACAATTAAGTGCCGCACAAAAAACACACAGTCCTCTACAATAAGGCTGGACACTGTGGTGGGGAAATATTACAGCCTATCAAATTCAACAAACTAATGCCATTCCCTATAACCCATTTTTTTCACCCAACAATCATTAAAACATTGAAATCATCTCTGATGTGATGGTGCCAATGAGAAACATGGAGGACACAGGGTGGCCAACACTACTGCTCCTTTAGCCACAGTGCTACACCATCCAATGAGCAGTTAGTTTTGTGGAGTGGACAATCACAGGTGGATGGACAGAACCTCCTGCCTTTACCTAAATAGCAGTCCTCGAAAGGGATCAAGAGTCCTGTGTTCCATCAGTTTAATATCCCCAGCATCAGCGCCCGCCAAGCAGACACAGCTATGGGCCAAGACAAACATATGGGATTCAGCTGAAGGGGTCCAGTTTTCTAAGACGGCACTCCAGTCTAAACTTCTTAAGGAGCTGGTCTGAATGTGCTTTATTTAAAAAAAAAGTACTGGCACTTTCAAAAAAGTGTGGATTCAGCCGACACACTGCTACCTTTCACCCGCCATGTTGTTTAAAGGTGTGTTTGGTTTAGAAATGTGTGTAAACCTTCGTCATCATTACCTGCCATTTTCATCCCTCCTTTAAAAGGAACTTTTACAAAGTTACACCAGTTCATTTATTTCACAGGGAGAGGGGGGAAAAAATGAGAAAAATGCAAAAGTCATCTAACCCATAGAGGAAAAGAGGAATATCTGTATTTCTAGGAAGGAAAATAAATAAATAAACAGAGTGAAGCAAAATATTGCATGAGTACTCTGCACGAGGAAATTAACATAATAATCACATTTACAATGTACTTTTTAGTACATTTTCTTATTTTCAATATCTAAAGCATGCTGGTCACTATACAACATAATGACGAACTTCTAGAAATTTTAATGGATAATATAGATCTTTAGCCTTTAAAAAAAAAGAAAAAAGTGTGTATGTTACAGACATACAGTGAGCAAAGGTAAGTGGTTAAGAAAATCATCTGCAATACTGTTACAACCAATCAAACTATGAAGGAAGGGCAGGAAAAAAAGGAAGAAAACATAAAATAACCACGCACACCAGGTCAGCTCACTGTTCTTCAATTACTTTAATGATGTACAAGCTGTATCTAGTCTGATAAAAATGTCTTACTTATATGTCCACTGACGTTGAAGAAATTAGCTCAATATCACTCAAAATGTGTGGAATAATGTGCAATAATTGTTTTCAACACAGTCAATAATGTCTACATACTTTATATATGCGCCATTACAGTAAGAAAAATGCAAACCACATTTTCCAAAGCCTGATGTATAAACAAGGTATCAGTTTCGTACACTTTCATTATCCCAGCCACAACCTAATCACACTGTAAAACCCGACAAGTTAACTTAACTCAAATTGTTTGAGTAAACCGATTGCCTTGACTGTAATACCCGACAAGTAAACTTAACTCAAACGGTTTGAGTAAACAGATATCCTTAAGTTATGTTAACTCAAACCGTTTGAGGAAACCGATTGCCTTAAACCATTTAAGTTGAAAAAACTAACAGTTATGAGTACTCTGAACTTAATTCAGTTGAGTTCCCTGAAAGAAGATATACATTGCAATTAAGTGATTAAGTGATTAATTGAGCTTTAGTGATGAACACCTGCTGTTAACAAACAGAATCACTGAAGAAAAGAGAGAAAGGAACAACAGCTGACTTCAGACACAGCCTCACTCAAACCTGACAAGTTATGTTAACTCAAACCGTTTGAGGAAACTGATTGCCTTAAACCATTTAAGTTGAAAAAACTAACAGTTACGAGTACTCTGAACTTAATTCAGTTGAGTTAATTGAAAGAAGATATACATTGCAATTAAGTAATTAAGCGATTAACTAAGTGCTGATTGAGAATTAGTGATGAACAGCTGCTGCTAACAAACAGAATCACTGAAGAAAAGAGAAACACAAGAACTACTACAACTGACTTCAGACACAGCCTTAGATGAAATCAACTGAAATAAAATACATGAAATCTCTCAAGATCTGATAAAACAACCCCACAAACAGCATCACCAGCTCCACTTATTAATAACCAGACTGACTTTATTTCTGTCAGACCTCTACAGAAGATCTTATTGAGAATGAACTAAGGTTTAGATGTTGATTTATTGTTTCATTTGAAGTAACCATGTTAGAGATCAGTGTTTGCTTTAGTTGGGCTCTTGACCCTTGATTTCTGTCTTAGTCTTTTCTCTGGCTGTTATAACCATGTGTTTCTAAAACACATTTGTTGTAACTCAAAAGCCCAGAAGAAATGCCATCAGGTGTTCACCTGTACCTACATGTAGATTGTTGTACTTTATAGCTGTGATGATAATTTTTCATTATTATTCACAAATATTGATCTATACAGAGTCTAATCTCTGATTAAACAAATGTGTAATTAGAAGTGGACCTAATAAAAATGACACTAAGAGCCAGTGATTCTGTGATAATCAGTTAATATAAAAATGATTTCATAAACATTTTGTACACATACATTTGTCTTCTATGCCAGTAGCTCGTCAAACACAGACATCAATAATCAGAATATGAACCTCAACAATGGTGACAAAAAAACATGCTGCAATGCATGCTGGGTACTATTGTAGTACAAAACTCATCCATGGCTCCCAGCATGCTCTGCAGCATTTTTTTTTTTTTTATGGTCACCATTGTTGAGGGTCATATTCTGATTATTGATGTCTTTGTGTGACTGTTTGACACTGTAGAAGACCACACTGTTTGGAAAGTCTTTGTATTAACTGATTATTACAGAACCACTGGTTCTTAGAATCACTTTTACTATAACCAATCAAATTACACAACACCTATTTCATCAGAGATTAGACTCCTAGCAGTTCTATAATTGATGATTATCATCACCGATATAAAGTATAACAACCTACATCTAGGTACAGGTTAACACCTGATGGCATTTCTTCTGGGCTTTTGAGTTATAACAAATATGTTTTAGAAACACACAGTTATAACAGCCAGAGAAAAGACTAAGACAGAAGTCAAGGGTCAAGAGCCCAACTAAAGCAAACACTGATCTCTAACATGGTTACTTCAAATGAAACAATAAATCAACATCTAAACCTTAGTTCATTCTCAATAAGATCTTCTGTAGACGTCTGACAGAAATAAAGTCAGTCTGGTTATTAATAAGTGGAGCTGCTGATGCTGTTTGTGGGGTTGTTTAATCAGATCTTGAGAGATTTCATGTATTTTATTTCAGTTGATTTCATCTAAGGCTGTGTCTGAAGTCAGTTGTAGTAGTTCTTGTGTTTCTCTTTTCTTCAGTGATTCTGTTTGTTAACAGCAGCTGTTCATCACTAATTCTCAATCAGCACTTAGTTAATCGCTTAATTACTTGAATGCAAAGTTTTAAAACTTACAGGGTTTAAATCAAGGCTATCTGTTTACTCAAACGGTTTGAGTTAAGTTAACTTGTCGGGTTTTACAGTGCACAATGAAAGGTGAAAACTGCATTTGACATTGGAAATCCTCTCCACTGTCATTCCAGCAATCCCCTGCATGAACCTGCCACTCCCATTGAGGATGAATTGAAAACGGCCACTTGATGCAAACTGCTTTTTTGGAGCAACAGTGTGCTTGATGTTTGCATGAATTTTCAAAGTTCCTGTATGTGGCAAAGCCCAAAGGAACTCAAAAAAAAAGAAAAAGGAATAGTACAGTATGGGACGTCATTTAAAATTTGAAAAGACAAGACAATCAAATCATAATCAGTCATTTTGTTTGTGCTGCTCTGAAAAAAGCACCCAAAGAAAACATATACCCACTACTTTGAGTGGAGGCAAGAGCTGAATGGCTAACTCTAAATAAAACCCAAGTGCTGCTGATGAACAGGCCCCAATGTCTAAAGCAATGACAACAGAAAATGTGGTTTTAAACTGGTCATGATTAAAAGTGTATAAATATATTATTATATCATTAAAACCAACCAAACGCATGCGGCTGAAGTTGCTAGTTTCTGGCCTCTTCTGAAGCAGGCCTAAAGAAATAAGTTGTCTACCTATGCATATCCTCCAACACCTCCCCTACCCTCCTCAACCTCAAACCATATACCAAAACAGCTCAGGGGTCAAGCCTCTGCAACAGGAAAGTCCTCGGCTGAATAAACAAAGTACATCAATAACTATTAGTGAATACAACTTTTGTGTAGGGGTGCACTTCTCAGGGGGAAGCAACTGGCTCGGTTTCTCTCTCAATCAAAGGCTACCTTTTTTTCTGGAAAGGCTTACTCCCCAACATGCCTTCTTCTGTATAACTAAATCATATACAGCCGCTCTTCACAAACGCTTAACAAATCATACTGCAGATGGATAAAAGGCCTTTCTTTTTTAGAGAGGATGAGAGTCTTATTAAATGTAAAGTGGCAATTTGAGTCTAATCCAAAATATCGAAGCATCTGTATTAGTGTTGGGCAGGGTCGTATCTGGGGTTTACGGGGCCCCAGTGCAAGTTGTACCTGTGGGCCCTGTGTGAAATTGTGTAAATAGCACAAATAAATAGAACATAGATATAAAAAAAGTTTTTTTCAGGTTTGTAGATGTCCAGATACACTATTTCAACATAATTTATGTATTTTTTGGTTCAAAAGCAAGAAGAGGCAAAACTCAATGTGGTGTTCAAGGGCTGTGAGATCTCAGAACACAGGGTGAGGGTGCTGAATTAAGCTCTTTCACTTCTTTTTGTGTTTGCATGTTAAATTGGCGAGGTGTATTTGTTTGTTGAGGCACAGGAGGACCCGAAGGAGAACTCAGTTCGGTGTTCGCACATCGGATTTTTGCGTGATCACAGATCTCAGAGCGTGATTACTCTTTGACTTCTCGTGTCTTTTGCTCATATGCTTTAAAATCTCCTGAATGTTTACATTTGCAAGGCTTAAAAACACATGCAAATAATAAGCTTTTGTGATGACGTGCAGCGGTTGCCCATCATTTGTCCAGAGCTTATTTTTAGGCTGGTCTCTGGCAGTCGGTTGAAATCGTCGGGGGGCCCTCCACAGCCGTAGGCCCCTATAATCATCACCACCTTTCACCCCACTAGTGATGGCCCTGATGTTGGGCATATGCTCTATAATCATATTGTTCTATTGTGGAATGTGCAAATCGCCAAAAAAGTTATTATCATGTTAATTTATTTAATTATTTACTTTCTTAGTTTCATAGCCAGCCTAATGTTAGTGTAATCTATTAACTGCAAAGAATCTTTTAGTCAAGTGGATGTCATGTCATAAAATATTTTTAATATGACTGAATTTGTAGTAATTATAATAATTACTGAATTATTATGACAATTAAAATAAACATTGCAAATTATTATTAAATTATCAAAGAACACTGACACACTGACTTCAGTCTATCACAAGTTTATGGATTGCACACTAAACAGTCCTGTTATAATCAGTGGAGCTATCTTCACTGTATGATGAATAAATCTCTTATACTTACATCGCACATGCATCTGCACTTTGTCGTTTATGATAAGAGAATTCGCGAGAGAGCAGAACTCAGTCAGCGAGCGTACGCACTGAACAACAAAACTCGGTGTTTCAGCGATGACTCATCTAAACGCCAATGATTGGCTGTTGCATTCATAAGCTAAACAGACTTGTGTGTGGTTGGTCATAATGTGCAGCAATGTAAAAACGCATAAAAATTAAAAATAATGGAACAAATAAGCCCTAATATTATTTAGATAATAATACAAGCCTAATAATAATAATAATAATAATAATAATAATAATAATAACTGCCTTGATATCATCAAAGGCATCAGCCATAGGTGATTTCTCCGACTAACATCAATACATTATATTATTGTCTATTGGCACAACCCTAATCTGTATTCTCCAGCCGCTCTTTGATGCTTTAGATTGTGCCCTGAGTAATGGAAGTCTTGCCAGTAAAAACAAAGCCTTATGAAATATTTTAGGACTACTGCCAGTTAATTTGCACTTTAAAAACATTCTTTTTGGTGCAGTTTAAGTGCATTTAGAAATATAGAGGTTCATGGAAGGGGGAATTTAGTTTCTTTTACATGGCTAGAGACCTTTAGTCATAAAAACATGAGCAGAACTGAGGTAACAGTTAAAATAAGGACAGCCTGTTATGATCCAAATGTTACCTGATTTCAAGCTGAGATGCTGAAGTTGAAGTCACTCAGTTCAGCCAATATTTGGTGAAGAATGTTTGTGTTCCCAGATGAATGGTTTCTGAGTTTAAACTGGTGTTGGACTGAATATAAGCCTCACCTGAGTTTGCAAAGTTTGAACATAAGGAGTGAAGCTCAAGCTAATGCATCACTTTCCAATGAAAAGCAACAACTTCTTATAGTTCTGTTGTTTCAGAAAGCTAGTTCTACTCTCTCTCATTCAAAACACTTTCTCACACTTGATATAGCTGTCCAAATAGGACTTAAAAAGATTCATCCAACAATTAAAATTCTGTCATAATTTATTCATCCTTATGTCGTTCCAAACCTGTATAACTCTTTCTTCTTTGGAACATTCTTTTCCATTCAGTTTCACTGAACAGGGATTGAAGCTTTCAAGCTTCAGTGGTCATTAAAACATGATAAAAGCACCATAAAATGCCTCATATTTATTGTAAAATATGAACTCATTTTCACTTAAAATCTTGACACCCAACCTAATTCTCAAGAGATTTCATGAGAAAGGAAGCAATGTCGGATTTGTGAACAAAACATTATTTTGAGTAGAATCTGTCAAAACAAAATGATAAATTGATCCAATTCTCAATTTCAACTTGTTTACTCTGAACGGTTAACAGCTCTCTGGAGGGGAATGTTATCACTGAATGATGCTGATCTTTTTGTCACACAACACTTGAATTGCTTCAGATATGAGTCATTCAGTCCACTTTTATTGTAGGTCCTTCTTTTTGAAGCTTAAAAGCTTCAGTCCCAATTATTTTCAATGCTATGGAACAGGGGACCTGCACAGTCTTCAGAATCTTTTGTGTAACAAAAAAAGAAATAAAGTCAAAGAGGTTTGAAAAACATGAGGTAACCGTTTACCAGTTATGCATTAAATCAGCAAGGATATCTGTTGAGTCGTCTCTGTAAATGGGATACAGAATTCCATGTATGTGCATCCACAGAGTCTTCCACTATTCTTAGTCCACTTTTGCTGCAGCCATGTGAGGATAGAACGTTTTGTTTTAAGGTTATAAAGGCATATCACTTTGGCCAAAACATTCTGTTCTTCAATTCAATATTAAATTCTCATCCTCAGTAAATCTTTTTTGTTACTTTACAGATTGTCTCTAAACACTGGCGGTTACAGATGATGAGAGTCTGGAGCGTTAAGAACAAGGCACACTGAGTGATCCAGTGAGTAAAGTGTGTGGCACACACTGGTACGCCAGAGATGTCAGAGAGCAGAGATGTGTTTACTCTTAAAACAGCGTACACCTACTTGTGGCAGATCATGTCTCATACGGTCACTGATACTTCTGTTTGATGCAGGTTGTACTTCCACTGTGTCTGAACTTGACTAAAGAAATGACCATTACAGCACAGTCCTCCTCTCAACTGCAGCTCCACAGTACATCCTACATCCTAACCAGTCTCCTTCCCCCTTTACCACAACTGAATGTACAGCACCAAAGCAAAAGAAATCATTTGAAATAGGATTTACCACAAAATACAGTAATGGTAGGAAAACACTGTTCAATTGCCAAACAGGCTACACACAAACAGAGCATTCCAGTTCATGAACTAATGAGTTATTTTAAAGAATCACTTACAAACACAAAGATTCACAACTCCAGAGTTACTTGTTCGAATTAGTCTGCTATCATTCACTTAATGAACTCCGTGAAATCCATGTATCCATCTAAGCACTTACTGAATCAACATATGACAGACTATAACATCTAGTGAGAAAACATGTCTCATGAGCTACATAAACAAACAAGCAAACAGCTTGAGCAATGTCATCCAAATCATAAACGAATGACTCACATGAGGATCCTTTTAAGGAATAATACACAAAATATTTACAAATTAGTAACCTGTTTGAATCAGTTTGACAAATCCTTGACTGAATGAGTGAGCATGCATGTATACACACATACTCATCAAGGCTGCATTTATTTGATCTAATTTGATAATAAAAAATGAATATTGTGAAATATTATTACAATTTCAAATAACTGTGTTCAATTTTAATATACTTTTACTTGTAATTTATTCCTGTGAATTGTCAGCAGCTATTACTCCAGTCTTGAGAGTCACATGATGCTTCATTAATAATTCTAATATGCTGATTCGGTGCATAATAAACATGTCTTATTATAAATGTTGAAAACTGTTGTGATGCTTAATATTTTTGTTTAAAACTTTTTTTATTTTTTATTCTATTCAGCATTTATTTGAAGTAATGTTTTGAAACAAAACAATCATTCTCTCTTTTGATCAATTTAATGCTTTATTACTAAATAAAAGTATTATTTTTCTCAAAAATTTCTTATATTACTTTAATCTATTGTCATACTTAGAAACACAATAATTGTGTATAGTTGTGTGTTGTTTACTGCATTTTTTTTTTTTTATTCCTCTAGGTATTTAAATATAGCTCTAGATATTCATCCTATATGAGGGTGCCACTACATGCTCACTAGGTTTTGAAACAGAGCAATTCAGTTATTAGAGGAATTCAAGACATGATGGGGAAAAAAACAGAGAAGTTCAAAGTCATCTCAGCAGTGAAGTGGATCTGAGAAAGGCTGTGAATATGTAAGATTGTTAGTGGCAGTGTGGGCAGAAGAACACAGACTCCTCTGACCATTAATGTCATTATTCTCCTGACAAAGGTACGAAGGGGATGAAGTTCTGGCTCAGGGCCAGCCTCCTGTGTGAAGCTCAGCCAGGAGTTCAGTAACGCAGCCAGCTCTGATAATCAATGAGTGGGGAGCCTCATTCAGCGCCCTGGCCACAGAATACAGCAGTACGCATTAAAGAGGCCAAGCTATGAGTGACAGAGTTGTAGATTAACAGAGGATAATTCCTATTGCTTTGTGAAAAGGGTTGCAAAATTCCGGGAATTTTCCATACTGGAAACTTTCCATGGGAATCAACAGGAATTTATGGGAATAAACTGGAAAATTGCAGGAACTGGGGACTTAAATGTAGTTGTGAAAAATTCTTGCAGCATAATCTTGGTTAAAACAACTTGATTTAATACAATTTCAGTTTAATTTCTTACCTACACATTGCTCAGTAACTTGCACACTTACTGCAGGGCTATTGACGCCACACCCCCTACATGCACTGTGCTCTCCTCCACAACATGAACAAATCATTTCTTAAATCCTCCACACAAAATATCAAAATCTCCATCTTGGTATGAAGGCTATTTGTGTAAATTAAATGAATATTACATACAACTATTTTTTTTTTACTTTCTTGTGATGTGTAATACTGTGCAACTAAATTAATAGCACTGTAAAAACAAATACACTGACTGAACAAACCATAGACTGGAACAAACATTTAGGTGAGATAATAATAAATCAAAAGTTAAAACAAAAGTTTATTAAAACTAATAGTAAAGACTTATATAATAAAAAAAGGTTTCTATTTTCAATACACACTGTTCAGAAGTTTTCATCACAGATTGCATCCAAAAAATCCCAAAATGTCTTTTTTATGTATTAGTTTCTATGCACGTGAGCCTATGATCAATCAAAATGTTTATATTTATGTTTGTATATGATAGATTTATAAATGTTCCCAAAGTTCCAATAAATTTCCATTATTCCCCAAAATTCCTGTATATTCCCATAAATTGCTGATTAGTTTCAACCTTAGAATATTTGCAAAATTCCCCAGATGAAGTTTCCCATGGAAAGTTTCTGGAAAATTTTCTGAAATGTTCCGCCTCTTTGCAGCCCTACTTGTGAACGAGCCTGTCCTCCAACAAAAACGACCATATAGGTAGTTTGTGCAAGCACCTTATTACGACCTATATTACGTTTTAAAGTTAAGCGCCCTCTAGCGGGTGTAAAAATAATGACAGTATCGCATTGCGTCTGTCGTCATGAATTGACGTATAACGTCATTACCAATCAAAACGCATGTTTATTTAAATGCAATGTGTGGGCGTTTTACACCGATCTCACAGTATTTCCTACATATTTTACTACTGTAGGTGGCTTATTCGTTCGAATGACCACACCTAACCCCACCCTTAAACCTAACCCTCACAGAAATCATGCTAAATTATGACTTATTGAGTATATACATTTTCGTGCACATCCATTCCTGGGATCGAACCCACGATAGCATGATTACGTATCAAGGTATAACGCAATAATCTACTAACTGAGCTACACGAAACGCAAACCAGAGGGCAAATAAAAGAGTACAAAACATTAATATGAAAATGACCTTTTGCCTATAGGGGCGCAATTGTAGTATACGCTCTGATGGGTCGTATTTCAGCGATTTGGACAAACGACCTATACAAGCGTATTGGTTGGAGGACAGGTTGTTGTGAACACTCTGACTGCTCACCCTGTTTCAGTCCCTACTGAAAAGGGAACGGGCAATGATTTGGCTCCTTGATATTTCTACCAAAGTATTTGTGCTGACATTCCGAGACTTTGTTCAGTTGATAAGCAGAAACAGAACCGTTCGATTTTTGACACTTTCAGAGGAATGTTCACAGGCCTGAAACATGCCTGTATCATGTAATTGAGCCTCTCAATCCTCCTCCTCCTCCTCCTCCTCCTCCCCCATCTAAAATCATCCCTCCATCCCCCACAAGCTCTCAGCTCGGAGAGGAAATATCCTCTTCACAGGCTACATGTGAAGACTTCAAGATCCACCGTGGCTGTAATCAAGACCAGTGAAACATAACTTAACTCGGAGACTAACAATAGACTAACAAGACTAACAAACTCGGAGATAACAATCAAAGACTGTTTACATAAGCATTTGGTCCATTACTCAAGGAAGTAGCCGAGTTTAGGCAGAAAAAGGTCAATCTAAAGCCTTGTGGGTCTTGCATATATACACAGTAAAGGTTTAAAAGAATACACATTAACACTGATGTCATTCTAAGACAATTTATACATCCAGAGCTGAAGGAAAATACCTAAAGAAGTCACTTCAAATGGAATAGTTCAGCTTGTCTTAGTACAGAGTAACACAGGGGTTACCGGTTGCAATCAGTGCTGAATCTGTCTCACTATAACGTCTGGTAAGAAAACTGGTCTTTCTATTGGGATCCAAGCAAAAACTGACAACTGAATCAACTGAATCTGACTTTGACTAGTTAAGTCAAAAAGAATCACAAATTCAGAAATGATCCATTCTAATTAGCCTGACGAACAGCGTTGGGTGAGCTACTTGGAAAATGTAGTGATCTAAGCTAACAGTTCTTCATTAAATGAAGCTTCGCTACACTAAAGCTAAAGGCCCTGGGAAATGTAGCAAGCTAAGTTACAGCAAAATGGCAAAAGTAGTTTACTACAATTTCATTTTCATATTGAAGTCATATTTCATAAGTCAATGCTCTCTCGGTTATCAATAAAACTGCCAGTCAAGCAGCTGGACAGGGAAAATAGTAAAGTATAGTTGTTTATTCAACAACTGTTCCAAACCAATTTGGCAAAAAAAAAATCAGTATCATGTACAGGGCCAGATTTACCTCATATTGTGACAAAATAGATGGTTGCTGTCAGCCGGAAACCTCTTAAGTTGTTGGTATTGTGGCTTTTATACATTTATATAAATGGTAACACTTCACAAGGTTCATTAGTTAACATTAGTTAACTAGTGTAGTTACCATGAACTAAGAATGAACAATAATTCTGCAGAATTTATTAATGTTAATTTCATTTACTGAAGCACTATTAAAATCAAAAGCTGTGTTTGTTAAGTAAGGGATAATGTACATCCAGCCAGTTGTTCTCGCAGAATAAACAAGGTGATCAGGACTCTGATGTGAAGCAGAACTTTTGGTGAACTTTTAACCGCTTATTATATGACTAATTGCCACATAAGTAAATAATTTGACACAAAATATTGATTTGAGTTCAAATATATTAATGCAAAGCTTCCGTGAACACAGCAGTTGCGAGCAATCGGCAAGTTCAAACTAGATGGACATTTAAGGGAAACGGTGCCGTCAAACCAATTATTACACAACATATCAACACAAAATAATTAAGGCAATAAAATAATTAATGTTTTACAATTTTTTTAAAACCTTACCACTTTGTTAGTTCTCTTATAATCCATTAAAGTGTACAAAACAATCGTAGCAAAATGGCAGCAGCTGCGTTTGTAAGAAACGAGAGCGAGTCCGCGATACCAGGACGATATCGTTAAATAATTGTACACCATTTTGAACCATGTTTTAATAATTTATTAGCTAACAAACACAAAACTTTCACCAAGAAAAAAATAGTTCAAGCAAGAGTACAGAACCGACTGCTGTAACCCGAATAAGCCTGTGTTATCAGCTTTTACCGGTTGTTATCTTGGAATAACATACCTTGGAATGTCGCGACTGACGAATCAGAATCAAGTATTCTACAGAGCCGTGTAATAACATTAGTTAATGCACTGTGAACTTAAATGAACGACCAAAGAGCAACTCCATTTTCATTAACTAACATTAACAAAGATTAATAAATACTGTTATAAATGTATTGTTCATTGTATGCTCACATTAGTTAATACATTAGCTAACATTATTTAAATCTTATTGTGTGTTACCATATAGATGTATAGACCTACAAATAATATTAACAATTATATTGTTAATATTTCACCAAAATCAAGTTCAGATATGAAGCTTTTGAACAGCAATTTTTTTTCTGTCATTAACGCAACATCAAAGGCAGTATGGGCATTGCATTAACATTTTTATGAATTTGCAGGTTATAGAGTTTTCTGTCTGCTTATTTTTTATTTATTTTTTTGGACAAAGTATCATATTGTAAAAGATTCAACGCTTCGCACAAACTATTTGACTATGACTTGACAACAAATGCTAAGACACTTTTCTCTGCTCCTCAAATACAAAAAAAATAGCCTTTATAAATATAGTGTTTCTTGAGTAAAGAAAACACTGTACTTATTCAATAAACTGTTCTTTATTTACCTTGCAATTAAGAGATGCTCCAAACTGCGTGCTGCACTTCATTCATGAGAGAGGCAGGAGGAATACTGAGGTTTGACTGACAGTTTAAGGAACCAATGCAGTTACGAGGTTTAGTGGCAGTGGCGTAACTTTTACTGGTCCAGGATCAGTGATCCTTAGCTGTTATAGGCTATTTCCAATTTGAGCTCGAGCTTCATTATGCTTTGGATAAAGTAGCTTTTGTTGAAGCTACGGTGCTACTTGATCAAAAAAAAAAAAGAGCTTCACTACTGAAAAGCTATTTGACCACCACGCTACTGAAAAATGTTGTTAAGCTAGTAGCATCACTCCTTGTAGCGACGTTACTGCCCATCACTGCTGATGAATTTTTTTTCACTACAACTTAATTTTTTAAACTTTGTCCATGTTTAGCATGGGAATCCAACTCTTTAACCGTGTAAAAAACTCAGTATGCATGAAATAGCATTTCACCCCCCCTTTAATTAACATCTGACTTAGTAAAAATAACAGGTGAGAAAACACAACTTTCAATTGAGTTATTCCCACTGGTTACATGCATACAAACATACAGCACATAGTGAGAGTAGCCTGTCGACATTTATGAGCAATTATTATTTTTTAATCATTCAAAACAACTTTCAAGAGTAACTGGTTTAAAAAAATGATTTTTGCTGAGGTTATTAGAAGCATTTTTTTTTAATAACATTTATTTTTTTATCAGATTCAATCAAATTCTAAATTTCTATTTCAAAAGAATTTTGAGTATTTATTTATTTACATTTATTGTATCCTAAAAAAAAAGTCAAGAAATTTAAATAAAACAACCATGCAACCTTTCAGATAAATAGCTTCCTTTACATGGCTTTCTTTCTGACAGAGCACCAACTAGAGTTCTGTATTTTTTTGTTTTGTTTTGGTTAGTTTTTTCCTATGTAGGTCACTGGTCCATCTTAAAAGACAAATTGTAGAAAAGCTGACACATTCCACTTGATTCTACAGAGAAAGAGAGAGAGAGAGAGGGGTGTCCAAGTTTAGGCTCAGATAAATAAACCCCTGTACTAAATGGTTCCATGAATGACTAAATTAATCCCTTGATTGCAAAGAAACCTCTTTTCCCACTGAGTGCCTCATAAACACAGACATCACTACTTTGACCATGCTTGTCTCCATAAACTCTTTGGAAGACTATGCAAAATCGATTTCCCAGTTTGACCTCTCTTATTTATCGTTGAAGAGTAAAGCTCTCCTCTGATGTTCTCTGATGTTGGACAGGCCCTGTGGAGAGCAGCTTCATCCTATTTGTCAGCTTCCTGGGGTGACCCATAGTTCACTCAACTCTACTAGCATTCTAGACACTCGCCTTAATCTCACAGAGTCTTTTGTGAGAAAGTAGAAAGGCCAAAAGACATACAGTACAATGAACAGTTTCCCTGAATGGTCTAATTTGAAGACTGTCAGGTGAGTGGAAGAGTACTATCCTCTCCACAGCATGTGTTATAAAGAACTGAAAACTTTTCATTATTGCTCTAAGCAAGATTTTCAATTAATAACTTTAAGATCATTGCGCACACAAAACTATTGGATGGCTTCAGAGGGTTTGGAATGTAATAAATGACTCATCTGAACTGGCTTTATTTATATTTTACGTCACATTCTATAATTTATAAACAATGTTTAATGTAATCTTCTGCAAATCTCTAAATGAATGCTTAGTTGCTTACTGTACATTGTAATGTTGTAGTGCCTATATTAAATTGTAACAATTAAAACAATTTATTTTAGTGTTTATATAGTATATTTTATTAAGAGAAAAAAAAATAAACATTTTAATATCACTTAAAATGATTGCTGGCTTATATGTACTGGCTAGAATTTTAATATTGCTGCATTGCTAGTTTGGAGAGACAGGAGAGGGATAGTAGATTATGAAGTGAGGGGGTGAAGTGAGGGGGTGAGCTGTCCAATAAAAAAAAAGTCAAATATAAGCAAACTGCAAATTTGATGGTCATAGAAGCAGGTTCCCTGCAGGTTTGGAGATGTCAAGGGATGACTCACCACTCAATGTCAATGAGAATTTGCATAGAAGTTTAGAAACTGAACTGCACTGGCATTATGGAGTACAAAAATAGGCCAAGATAGCTTGTAAGCCAATTATATTAACAATATACAAAACCACTGCTTTGCAACATCATGTTTCTATTACATTTTGTAATTCGTCCCAGACCCTGCTTGTTAAGTTAATTTCAGGAAAGGAAAGGCTCCTGGTTCAAACATTGTTTGCTTGGCATTGAAAATGTTCAAGATGTGACTGAAACATTTGCCTTGTTTTTATTCATTAAATTGTTCATATTGGTTTCATTTCTCTTGTGACTGTTTGATGTTTGAGTGTGCAGACTTTTTTCAAGCTTTTCACCTTTAGGAAAGGAAACAACACTCACCAGCCCATCACAGTTGTTAATAGCGACAGAGGCTCCAGGAACATCCGTGATGTCCCCTATAAAAGTGCAGTCTGTTTTCAGCAACTCTCTTCTGAGTATTCTCTCCGAGTTGGTTCCATTCTCAGTCGCATTCCCAGTTATTTCAATCTCATCGTGCCATTCCACCATGGCTCCTGGAGCCACTAATCTTTGGTTGGGATGTAGTCGGAGGTGGAATTCCTTTCCAAAGACAGTGATGTTAAAGAACAGCCTGTCTACCGCTTGTGCTGACCCTTCCAAAATTTCCCGCTTCACACGCTGCTTGTGATTGGCCGAGAGAAGATGCGAGAGGTAGTGCCCCTCTGCGTCGGTACTGATGGGAGTAATGAGGCCATATTCTTTCAGACGGATCTTCAACAAGTCTGATAAAACAAAGAAAAAAGTAAAATTTCAATTAATTTTATTAAAAGATAAGTAGGAAAAAATACACATCTCATGTTACATGTAAAAACATGCTGGATTTCAAGGCCTGATGGATTTTTTTTTAAATGCTCTAATGGGTCTAAAAGGCTAAATAAATTTTATAATAAAAACACTGTGTGGTTATGAAGTCTACTGAATGGCTGTTTATAGCCATTAAGCTGCCGTTTACATTTCAATGCTTTTTTATTTTAATGCCTGGTCTTCCTCTTGACATATACTGATGGTTTGCATGGAGGTAAACATTTCAAATAGAAAAATGGGCCAGAGACATATAATAATATATCATCCAGAGACAAAAACTCTTTGCCTTGCAATTTATTATGGCAGTTTTGGCTATGCAAGATATAAATCGGTTTACCTCCCATGACTGCCTGTTTTAGGCCTTATACAAAAATAAAACAATACATTCAGCCATCAATTCAAATAGAACATTTTCAGGTCAGCTGTCTAATATTGAGGCTTCCTAGCATCTGTTTGACACTGCATAAAGAAGACGTAGCCCTTGAATTTTGTTTAATCGACTAAACATCCAAACAAGGACATTAAGAAGACATAAAAAGCTGTTCTTTCAAAACATTAAATGCTTTCCCTCTGCATATCACTCATCATGTTATAACATTTTGTTAAAAATGATACTACAATTTGTCATTTACTGCTACTAGATTCAATGAGTTTCAACATAGAGTCGGTTTTAGCACAATTTACTGCATCAGTAAATAAACTGAATGTGGTTGAAAAAGTGCAATGAGCTCATCACTGCAGGTTGTGATTTAACACCATTTTAATCTGCTTAAAAATGTAAGGGATCAATAATGAGTTTACACAGCGTACAATTACTGTCTTGAAGTTCTCCTACTGTTCATTAAAAGAGAGGGATAGAGAGAATGATTTCTTTAGCTAATTTATTATAGTCTAAGTGACTACCCATTATATCATCCTGTGCAATTTGCATGTTATTCCCAACTTTAGCAAACTGTTAAAGGTGTCTGTTCAAAGTTCTTTAGAGAATGATTTGCATCATCTATTAGAATATCCTTGGGGCTGTTTCTGTACTGACTGCTAAACAGTTCTGATTAATTTTCTCATTAAAATATTTGTCAGTAAACATTGAGAGAAGATGCAAATTATAACAGCTGAACCCCACACGACTTGGCAGAGTCTAAATAAAATATTAATGAAGCATCAAAAGTTTTAAAATTACTTTTTCACCTTAAAAAAGAAGTTTAAGAAACAAAAAGAGCACACAGATATCGGAAAGTCTGTATACTTTACCTTCTTTATCTATACCTTTACCAGCCTACAAGAAAAAAAGAGAACAGAGATAAAGAGACAATGCATAAAGTATGTGGTCAAAACATTTACAAAACACTGTTGGTATAATCAGTGAAACCATATGGGATGTAAAACTGTCATGAGAATATCCAAATTAGATTTTTTTGTGGCAAACCATTTTAACATGTAAATCTTTAAACAAATTAGTATCTTCTTTTGTTACTACTACTTAATTTTAATTCTTAGGACCAGTGGTAATGGAACAAGTAACTCATCAATTGTTATTGTGGTTCAGATATTATCTATTCACTTCCTATACTAGCTTTACTAGTATTAGGTGCCAGTACATTTTTATTACTAATAACCATCCAAATAGTTACTAGTGTCTATTTCACCTTTAATTATACTTATTAGAGATTTTAGTATTCCATTTCAACTTTTATTAGTAAAATTCTTATCTAAATATTTAAATAGTTACTAGTTGGTATGGCTACTTTATAGATTTTGTAAGGTTTAAAAAATTGTATTTAAGAAATACTACACAAACTGGAATAGTAACCAAAAGGTATGGCAGAATAAATTGCTCTGAATAGTCAATATTTTACGGTGGTGGAGAGAGCTCAAAGTGCTGCAACAGAAAACACAAGCAGATAGAAAAATCACCAGCAAATTAAGAAAACAGCACGTTTGACGGCAGGTGCTGCAAATGCTCACAACGCAAATAAATTAATTTTATTGGCAGCACGTTTGTTTGTGTTGTGAGTATTTGCAGTGTGTTTCTATTGGTTGTGTTGTTAGCATTTGCAGCTGTTATCAAATTGATAAAGTTGATTTCTGAATTTGCAGATGCTTTTTTCTGTCTGCAGTGCGTTTATTAATTTGGATGCATTCTAAGCATTTGCAGCGCATGTGTTTTTAAATTGTTTTCTTAATCTGCTGGGATTTCTATTTGCAGTGCATTGAGCCCTCTCAACCACCATAATATCTGGACCACAGAAACACAAATAATTATATATAGAAATAATATGCAATGTGTAATTAGTAAAGTAATAGTTACCAGAAGCAATGCAATAAATTAGTACCTGGACAAGTTACTACAGAATTTGTTAAAAGGAATAGATGTAAAACCAGCTTGCCATATTTCACGTGTTTTCTGCCATGCCAACTTTTTAATAGTATGACAGCTGGGAACACTCTCCTAAAATGCGCAAGTTTCTCTCTTGTATTTGTTTACTTTTCTTTAAATACTGTGCATAATACGAACAGGCAGAACAAACTCAACAGACTGGTATGCAAATTAATATAACCGGCTTCAATTTGAATCAATTGGATATGAATTCGATATGAAATCGTGTTCAAAGCGGGAGGACGACTGTCACACCTCACACATCTCCCGCGAGCTTTCACTTACAGACCACTTTCTATTCAGTTTTACCTGCATAAACAGTAAATCATTAACACTTACCAGATGAGCTGAAGTCAGACTTACTACAACTCCTACCACTAGTAACCTAAGTGACAGGACAACCATCACGAGTCGGGTTTCCTCTACTGAAAGACGAGAAACAGAAACTATAATCCAAATGGGATGTTTCAGCACGCGCCTGTCTTCTCTAAAACTGTCGCGCACTACTTATCTTCAAACAAGATACCTTAAATACTGCTTTAAAAGTAAGCCAATAAGAGTAGTTAATAGAGTTTAAAGTTGTACAACTTGGGTCAATGCGTCAGTTTGGTAAACTTATAGGAAAATCATCCCTCTGAAGAGTTGTGGTGGTTAAGTTGAGTTGAGCTGGCTGGACAGAGCCTTGTCTGAGCTCGAACCTGGCACTTCGCGCTTTCTAATAAACTACAGACCAGCCCCGACGCGTGACGTCACTGTCTTCCCTTTCCCAGGAAAGCACATGTTGGAGAAAAAAAAAAAAAGAAGAAAGTGAATATGCAAAGAAAACACATGGCGATGCTTTTCTGGAAAAGGGTGCTAGTCTGAAAATGGTAGTGAAGTCTATCAGAAGAGGTTTGAGATCCTCCTACACATGTAAAATCCATCGGCTCCTGTTACTTGGCAGGTAAATATAGTATAATAATATTGCATGGCATTACATGTCACTGGTTTTGATTTCCATGCCTTAAAGTTAACATTTATTTAGTGTTCATTATTATAGTTAGCCTACTTGACTTTTCCAGTGACTTGACCGGCTTTCATTAAAACAGATATAACAGCTCACTGTGCTTGAAAATTATGTTCCTGTTTTCCTCCCTTTCTGATGAGGAACAGAAGGGAGGAACAAAGCAGAGAATATAATCCTCTTCATCTAAGTCAACGTTTTGTTTAATGTCCTTCTACAAGGTCTTTATATCAACCAAATTGTCTATAAGACACAAATACTTGGAAATGCAAATAATTTCCCTATTTCAGATCATTACTGATGAATTGTCATTTTTTCATCTGCAGGGATGTGTCGTATGTGTGTACTTCTGAGAAAAGTAAGAAAGGAACTCCTGAGAACAGACAGATTTTATTACTGTTTGGAGGGTTGGCTCCGTTTCCAGTCCTGAGTGTAATAACAAACATAGCCTTTTTCTCAGTTTTCTTGACCCTTTTGAGGTTTGGTTCTGTATCACAAATTTATTTAGCACTTAATATATGTGTGTGTGTGTGTGTGTGTTTGCCAAATAACATTGGGCTACTTTAGTACGTGTCAAGCATTTACTTTATTTAAATAAGCCCATTTGATTTCTCATATCTAATTTTTTGGGGATTTTAACAGTAAAAGACTGTAAAAATGCTACAGTAAAAACCTGGTATTGTTTAACAGTAAGTAATTTTTTTTTTTTAAGTTAAGTTTTTTTTTTATTGAAATAACTATGTTTCTTCTTTGTTTTGTCTTATCAGTTGTGTGCATTAGGGTTCTATCTTACATCTAATGATGTTAAATTCATGTTTATTGCATTGTTTCAGTATCATGTGTGTTACCATGATGGTGTTTAGTGTTTGTGTGAATGACACTGTGCACCTTCTATCTATATGTGTGTGTGTGTGTGTGTGTGTGTGTGTGTGTGTGTGTGTGTGTGTGTGTGTGTGTGTGTGTGTGTGTGTGTGTGTGTGTGTGTGTGTGTGTGTGTGTGTGTGTGTGTGTGTGTGTGTGTGTGTGTGTGTGTGTGTGTGTGTGTGTGTGTGTGTTGGTTTTTGTGGTTTACAAGGACTTTTGACCTGAATACGCACCAGCATTACAGGGACATTTGGGTTTATGAGGACAGGGCCCATGTCCTTATAATTCCGACAGTGTATATGCCTTTCTCTATGTCCCAGAAGCTCCCTCTCAAATTTTCGCGCCATGTCCTAATATACCACAAAACCCTGAAATTTTACTATACACTGTGTATCCTCCGAACTCGGGAGTGCGCCCCTGCAGCCCGGACCCGGTACTGCATCCGCGTCATCGAAAATTTGCATATTTTACACTTGTGTAAGTTTGGAGGCCGCTGATTGGCTAGATCGGCACCGGAGGGCGGGAAATCGCGAAAACAAAATGGCGGCGGTGGGCGGGGCTACATTCTGCCGCTAATAGCTCCGTACAAGTAAGTTAATGCAGTTTGGTAATTATTTAAACCCTTTTTTTTCTATAATTTATCGATTGTATATGATTATATAAATGCATAATGATCGTCCAATTAAACATATTCCTTAAATATCATCATATAAAGTATGAATGTGACTTCAAAGCTGTAATTACTCAGTTTAATATCAGTATATTGATGTAACGCTATTAATGTAACGTTTCATAGATGGTTATTTAAATATATTATTATTATTATTGTTATTATTATTATTATTATTATAAATCCCGTATACTCGTGCTCTAATCAGCGAGGCAAGGGTGTCGGTTTGTAACTTCCTGTTTGGACCGGACGCAATCTGTGCACCTGAAGTGAAGACATCTGCGGTGTGAAGCTGTTGGAGACAACTATTTTATGAAAGGTGAGTAATACTGCTGTTAAATCGTTTCTCTGAGAGTTTGTGGCTCAGTTTGGCTTGTTCGTGAGTGTCTTCAGTGCTCTTTAGAAAGCAGCTAGCGCGTGATGCTAATGGCGCTAGCGTGTTTACACTAAGTGTCCTCTATTAAGAGTAACATCAAACAAGAATCAACAATGCTTGTCAGTTTAACTTCTTTTCGTTCACAGTATAACTGTAAAAGTAATAGAACAGTCTAGCCATCATAATAATCTGTTGTCATGGCTACAGTCTGTGAAGGGGAGGGGCAGTTATGTTTAATATTATTACTGTTCAGCTTGGTTTAATTAATAAACACAGAGATGTGCTCTTTTCACTTCCCAATACTTACTGTATATAATAAGTAAAATCACCTTTATTTGTATAGTGCTTTGTAGAATACAGATATACAGAATACATCATATTACACATATATTCTGTTCAGTAGAACTGTCATTATTCGTTTGCATATTAAGTTGAAAACAAACAAACGTAATATTGTCAGATGGAGGCCAACAGTTCTTATTGTTATTAAAGCAGACACAGAGGATGGCTGAAGGTGCGAGGCGAAGGAGAAAGCTGAGGCCATACAGTGTTCACTTCAACAGAAAGACCAGAATGGGCTCAAGGGCAGGTTCATCACTGATCTTAAAGGTGAGTTGATTTATTTTGTCATCATATAGTCACCATTAAGTTGTCTCAGTCCTGTATATCTTTTGTTGGGCAAAATAAGACATTACTAACCATTTGATGGTTTGTAAATGATGACAGGATTTTCTTCCTATGCCTTTAAAATGTCTCGTGTACTAAATCTGTCTCTGGTTGATGACGTGTGGTTCTCTGTGATGGTTTCACCTCTCTGTTGTTTTAAAGTGTCTCGTTTACACCCGTGTTACGAGGACCCTGTTTTATGAGGACCATCATAAGAACATACACACAATGTGACATCAAGACTATGTTCTTATGATGGTCCTCATAAAACAGGGTCCTCGTAACACAGGTGTAAACATACACACAATGTGACATCAAGACTATGTTTACACCTGTGTTACGAGGACCCTGTTTTATGAGGACCATCATAAGAACATGGTCTTGTGTGTGTGTTTACACCTGTGTTACGAGGACCCTGTTTTATGAGGACCATCATGAGAACATGGTCTTGTGTGTGTGTTTACACCCGTGTTACGAGGACCCTGTTTTATGAGGACCATCATAAGAACATATGAGAATCTCAAGGCGTTTCTCAATGTCAAGGAAGGATCCTCGGAAGCCAGAATTTCGAGGATGCTACGTCATCGACATCCGTCGAAGGACTGTTCCAATGTCGAGGATCCTCGGAATTTCAACCAAGGACTGAGTCCTTCGTTCGAAAAATATCCCATACACAGGAAAGGATGCATATGTGTAGCCTTCGCGCTCTCAAATCACCCACAATCCTAGAGTCGGAGTGTTAACGGTTTTTATTTACGTTACCAAACATTTGTTATAACTGTAGTAAATATATAAGTAAAGTTTGCCAGTACAAATTACTACCATATTAAGATTGTAATTTATACAAATACAAATTACGTTATTGATGCCTAACTGAACCGGACCTGTCATTTAACAATTGTTAGCTTGGTTGCTTCACCGGCATTTCTTTTATAAATAACTAGTTAAGTTGTCCAAAGTAATTTAACGTTAATATTATACCATTATACCACAGCGTTCTTCAAACTGACCTTTTCACTGACGCAATGACGTGCATTTGCTAGCCTGTTCCATTTACGTGTTCTCCGAATGCTAAAGAGGAGCCTCACCTAGCCTCTGAAGGAAGTGACTTGGAAGGACCAGTCCTGCTAAGGAAGTATCCTTGACATTGAGAAACACCTTCAGTGTGGCGTTTGTTTGACAAAAGCCTGGTATTTGAAGACCCTAGTTATCACCATGACATTGGGCTGTGTGAATGTGAAATATTAGGCTAAATATGGATCATTCACATCTCATTGTGGCCATGTGATATTCAAAATGTCTAATTGTTACCTTTAGATTAAGTATATTGTAATATAAGTTGGTAAAAAGTCGTTCCCCTTGTTTGAAATTTACTGTCAGGCATTATACTACTGTATTCTGCAGTTTTATCATATTTGTGTCATCATCATCATCATCATCATCATCATCATTATTATTATTATTTTGGCTTTTTTATTTAAATAACATTCTCCAAGATTGCATATTATTTATTCAAAACTTTCAGTATTTTCAAATGATAACTGAGTAGAATCAGTGTCTAAAGAACCTAAAGAACTCTGAACAGGGCACAGCAGCTATAAAGGTATCCAAGAAGTTCTTGAAATAATTGTGCTAGTCCTTAAAAGAGTAGAACAGATTACGTTGTCCACATGTGTTTCTAAGAGACATTGTTTGCTGCATTATTGTGGATGTTAAAAGTGAGTCTTGGTTTCATGCTGTATAACTAACACAGACACTGTGTCTCAAATCACCAGTTTTTCTCATACACAGAAATGCTTGAAATAAGCTGTCCACATTTGTCTAGTTACCAATGTCCCGGTAATAACAAGGTTACAAATAGACCAGACTTTTTTCAAACTAATAACACACTGAGACTCTTCAGTCAAGTCAAGACCATGTTCTTATGATGGCCCTCATAGAACAGGGTCCTCGTAACACAGGTGTAAACACATACACACAACCTGACATACTTCAGTATACATGCATGTAATGTAATACTTACAAAGTCATGAACATTAACTTGGGTAACACTTGAAAATTTAAATATTGGTTTGAAATATTGTAATCTTGTAAATTACATTGATAGAAGCAAGATTATAAAATAATTTAATGTTTTAAATCAGTATTTTATGCACTCATTTATTGTCACAGATATCTAATTTGATGTTCTTTTCTATATTGTGGTTGAACCGTCCACTCTTGAAGTCAATACTCTGTCCCAGTCAGAAGACACAGACGTAGAGAAGGTTCTGCGACTGATTGATTGATTGATTTTAATTTAAATTTGATTTTTTGATTTCATGTGTCAGTGATCAGTCAGTGTTTATGGACTCCAGTATATGTGCATTATCATATAATTTGTACAGTCCCTGAATCCTTTGTCTGCAGTAGAATGTTTATTTTTTTTATTTCTGTTTCCTTAATTTCAGGTGACTCTGAAGAAGGACCGGTTACTATTGGATGATCAGGACTGTGTTGAGTAGGTAATAAAATGTGCATTGCATATTTTATGAAATGTTAGATTGATGTTGTAAGAAATCGTCTCTACATGAGCCTTGCTTTTTTCATTGTTTTCAGATGTCACCTGTCAAAGAGCATGTGTTGAATGAGGAGCAGAGCTTTTTTGTCCCCGCTGAAGGAGTTAAGGACGTATTCACATGTTTCAGATGAACTGTTATTTCAGTGCAACAGTGAATGCTCTGAAGTCTGATGTCTTCATGGGCTGTGATATACTTGTAGCTGTTACCAAATGTATGTAATTTAATGACGTGTTTTCAATTTCAGTAATATTAGTCGATGTCTGAATCAGGAGTGTCCAGACTTGGTCCTGGAGGGCTAGTGTCCCGCAGAGTTTAGCTCCAGCTTGTCTACACACACCTGCCTGGAGGTTTCTAGTATTATCTGCTTCAGGTGTGTCTGGGGTTGGAGCTAAACTCTGCAGGACACCGGCCCTCCAGGACAGAGTCTGGACACCCCTGCTCTAAATACAGATTTGTAGTAATATATTGACCAGTACCTTTTAAGGTCTGTAACGTAAATGTTCTTTTATGATTTTAAATGATCTTATTAACTAAATGACCACAACTTCCCTGTCATTAAAATACATTAAGTTATTATTGAAAGACAGTGTAGCTCTTAAAGTATCACATGTATGTTTTAGGAGAACATTGAGATTGAAGGTACGTCCATCCTAGCATGCGTAGCACAGCGGGTCTTTTAAACTCACAGGAATGTTTAAGGCAACTCTTCTCTGAAATATGTCTTGTGTTCACTGTAGAATGTAGTGTCTTTAGGAATGGTTTATAAATGGTGTGTGATTGTGTTTGACTTCTGAATGCAGATGTTTTTCATGTTCTGAGTTTTATTTTTCATTGAAGATGAGATCAACATGACAGATTCTGATGACGCTGATCCTGAAGAAAGTGATTCTGATGATGAGGCTCTTGCTGGAGCTGCGGGAGACTCCAGTAATGCTGGTATGTGTCAGCTAAGTGTTTTTTAAAAATAATAAAAGTTAAAAATATTATTGGGTAACGCTTTATTTTAGGGTCTCTAAACTACAGTGGTGTGAAAAAGTGTTGGACCCCTTCCGGATTTATTTTTTTGCATGTTTGTCACACTTTAATGTTTCAGATCATCAAACAAATTTAAATATTAGTCAAAGGTAACTAACATAAAAGTAAACACAACATGCTGTCTTTAAATGAAGGTTTTTATTATTAAGGGAAAACAAAATCCAAAACTACATGGCCCTGTGTGAAGAAGTCTTAGTGGTTTTTGATATCCTAGGAACTACCAAAAGTCCAGTGTTTTGTGACCTTAGGGAGCGTGATGGATTGTAGTGTGAAGGCTTGTTAGGTACGCAGGAGCTAAACCATTTAGGGCCTTATAGGTAAGTAATGATAATTTGTAACTGATACGGAACTTAATAGGTAGCCAGTGCAGAGACTGTAAAATTGTGGTAATATGATCATATCTTCTTGACCTGGTAAGGACTTTAGCTGCTGCATTTTGCACGACCTGTAGCTTGTTTATTGAAGAAGCAGGACAACCACCTAGAAGTGCATTACAATAGTCCAGTCTAGAGGTCATGAATGCATGAACTAGCTTTTCTGCATCAGAAACAGATAACATGTTTCGTAGCTTGGCAATGTTTCTAAGATGGAAGAATGCAGTTTTTGTAACATGGGAAATATGATTTTCAAAAGACAAGTTGCTGTCTAATATAACACCCAGATTTCTGACTGTAGAGGAAGTAACAGTACATCCGTCTAGTTGCAGATTGTAATCTACAAGATTCTGTGTAGTGTATTTTGTTCCAATAATTTGTATCTCTGTCTTATCCGAATTTAATAGGAAAAAATTATTGGTCATCCAATCTTTTACATTTTTAACACACTCTGTTAGCTTAGATAATTGAGAAGTTTCATCTGGTCTGAGTATCATCAGCATAACAGTGGAAACTAATCCCATATTTTCTAATAATATTACCAAGGGGCAACATGTATATTGGAAATAGAAGGTGACCTAGGACGGATCCTTGTGGCACTCCATATTTTACTGATGATAAATGAGATGATAAACACCCCATTTAAATAAACAAAATGGTAGCGATCGGACAGGTAGGATCTAAACTATCTTAGAGCCTGCCCTTCAATACCTGTATAGGTTTGTAATCTATCTATGAGTATGTCATGATCTATGGTGTCGAACGCAGCACTAAGATCAAGTAAAACTAGCAATGAGATGCAGCCTTGATCTGACGCAAGAAGCAGGTCATTTGTAATTTTAACAAGTGCAGTTTCTGTGCTATGGTGGGGCATGAAACCTGACTGAAATTCTTCATACAGATCTTTTTTTTTTTGCAGGAAGGAGCTCAATTGAGCAGACAAAACTTTTTCTAAAATTTTAGACATAAATGGAAGATTTGAAATAGTTTAAATAAATAGATTTTGAAATAATTTGCCAGTTCACTAGGATCTAGTTGTGGTTTCTTAATAAGAGGCTTAATAACCACCATCTTAAATTGTTTTGGGATGTGACCTAAAGATAACGATGAGTTAATAATATTGAGAAGCGTTTTTTCGCCTACTCTTTCAGTAATTTACTGGGTACAGGATCTAATAAACATGTTTTTGGTTTAGATACAGTGACAAGTTTATTTAGCTCTTCCTGTCCTATAGTTGTAAAGCACTGCAGTTTATATTTGGGTGTGATGGATGAAACTGAAGTGTTAGACGCTGTAAAATTGACATTTGTTATTGTATTTCTGATGTTATTTATTTTATTAGTGAAGAAATTCATAAAGTCATTACTATTAAATGATGGAATATTAGAATCAGGTGGCGTCTGGTTATTTGTTCATCTAGCCACTGTGCTAAATTTGTGGAACAGCACTGGAGAACCTTCCCAGGAGTGGCTGGCTGACCAAAATTACCCCAAGAGCACAGTGACGACTCATCCAAGAGGTCACAAAAGACCCCACAACAACATTCAGAGAACTGCAGGCCTCACTTGCCTCAGTTAAGGTCAGTGTTCATGACTCCACCATAAGAAAGAGACTGGGCAAAAATGGTCTGCATGGCAGATTTCCAAGACAAAGACTAAAGGCTCGTCTCAGTTTTGCCAGAAAAAATATTGATGATCCCCAAGACTTTTGGGAAAATACTCTGTGGACTGACGAGACAAAAGTTGTGTGTCCCGTAATGTCTGGCGTAAAAGTAACACCGCATTTCAGAAAAAGAACATCATGCCAACAGTACAATATGGTGGTGGTAGTGTGATGGTCTGCTTCTGGACCTAGAAGACTTGCTGTGATAAATGGAATTCTGCTGTTTACCAAAAAATCCTGAAGGAGAATGTCCGGCCATCTGTTCGTGACTTTAAGCTGAAGCAAACTTGGGTTCTGCAGCAGGACAATGATGCAAAACCCACCAGCAAGTCCACCTCTGAATGGCTGAAGAAAAACAAAATGAAGACTTTGGAGTGGCCTAGTCAAAGTCCAGACCTGAATCCTACTGAGATGCTGTGACATGACCTTAAAAAGTCTGTTCATGCTTGAAAACCCTCCAGTGTGGCTGAATTACAATTCTGCTTAGATGAGTCGACCAAAATTCCTCCACAGCGCTGTAACAGACTCATTGAAAGTTATCACAAACACTTGATTGCAGTTGTTGCCGCTAAGGGTGGCCCAACCAATTATTAGGTTTAGGGGCAAACACTTCTTCACACAGGGCCATGTAGTTTTGACTTTTGTTTTCTCTTAATAATAAAAACTTTCATTTAAAAACTGCATGTTGTGTTCACTGGTTTTCCTTGACTAATGTTTAAATTTGTTCGATGATCCAAAACATTAAAGTGTGATAAACATGCAAAAAAATAAGGAACCAACACTTTTTCACACCACTGTATTGTCTTATTAGCGTGCATATTATTATTAGTAGTAATTAAGCACTTATTAATGCCTTATTTTAAATGACCTTATTCTACATTCCTAATCTTACCCAATACATTAATGTAACAACTGCCTTATTTACTAATAATAAGCAGCAAATTAGGAATTTATTGAGGGTTGTAGTTGTAGTTAATAGTTCATAAGTGTTCCCTATTCTAAAGTGTTACCTTATATTGTATTAATCCAGCATTACTAACAGAATATTACTCAAATTAGGGATGCATCAGTTTTGTATTGGTGTATTATCTGGCTATACCAATATGTTGATACTTAGTGTTTAGGCAAAAAACTGATAAATGACTGTTTCAAAAATAAACGTTTAACAGGCCAATTCCATTAGAATATATATACTGTATATATATGTCTTTTCTGTTTGAGTTACTTCTGAGTTTCCTGATCATTATATGACTGTTTGTCTGCAGGTGTTCAGAAGATGCCCATTGAGAGCACCACTGAAGTTCCTGAAGGTACCAGAGGTTTAAATTGCAATAGCACCATCAATGTAAGTACATGAGCTCTCGTAGAGTTAGAACTCACTAAAGTATGTATTCTTCTGTACAGAGAGTGAGAGTGAGGCAGAAACTGAAAACACACGGAGAGGGCAGAAAGTGTCCTGGTCAAACACTGAAGTTACAGCTGTAATCAAACATTTTAAGGACCACAGAGCTAAAGGAAAACTGGCCACAATGACTGAAAACCAGCAGTGTAAAACTGCTGAGGATCCTGTTTTGGTGAGATGCAGTGCACAGAACATACAGGATTTTGTAAGAAATCGAGGAATTATCTTAAAAAGGAAAACCCAAAGCAAGTGATGTTACAGTACATCCTGTGTCTTGATGCCATTCTATTATCATGAGCACTTTGGTTGTTGTTTTTATTTCCAATAGTGCAAAACTGTTATAGCAGCAGTTCATACAAATATCTCCATGTAGAAAACAAGTTCAATTGTTAGTTTGTCAAAAACTTTTCATTCTGGAAGTGAACCATTCCTTTAAGGATAAATCAGTTTCTCTACACATCTGCAGCATGTATTGTGTGCTCCGAGTTAATCTCATGTTTACTGTGTGTTTAGTAGGGATGCACTGATCATGATTTTTCATAGACGATACCGATATTTATTTATTTTTACAAGCAAACTGGCCGATTCCGATACAGATTTCCGATTATTATTATTATTATTATATTATTTTTTTTAAGCAACAAACAAGAAAGGAAAGTATGCATAAACAAGATGTTTATTTGGTATTTAATAGGCCAAACTGGCTTTTGGCTATTGAAAACAATAACTGTAACCATCTGAAATTAATGGCAATAACTGCACAGTAAGTAGCCTACATTCAATACAAACATAGATGCTACAGACATCAGCATTTAGCTTTTGTTTTTGGATTGGGTTGAAACTACATAGAACTGGCCTTAAATTAAAAGATTAACTGTAACCATGTGAAATTAAAGGCAATAACTGCATAGTTCTACAGTCCAAACAACACAATCAACACACATTTAATAAGATGTTTCTTAATCAGCATATAGTATTTTAGTTTTAAAATTTGGTTTTAAATTTAAAACAAGGTCTTTACCAATGAGACTAAATAAAAGTATGCTATATAAATATTATTCCAAAATGTTAAAATCAAATAATGTTGGTGCGAATAAAGCACAGATGCAAAGTGGTTCATTCATCCAATTAAAAAAATAAATAAAATAGGGTAATGATTCACATCTATATATTTTTTTTTACTTGAGCCAATGAAAAATAAAGAACTATTCTCAAGTTAAAAAATAAAATTGTGAATCATTACCCAAAAATATTTTAATTGGATGAATGAAACCCTTTTTTCAGTGTGCTTCAGCAGGTGATTTTTAAATCAAATTAAGTCAATGTAATTTTAAGGAAAAAGGAAAATAATCCTATACAGAACTGACGTTTACTTCTGACTTTTCAAACGTGTATGCAAGTTCTACTTTACAAAAAAAAACATTTCAGTTTTGTCACAGTTTAATCTGTGTCGTTTCTCATCCAGCTCGCAAGAAGTTGATCCTTCACTGTCTTCGCTTGTGCAGGGCACGGAAAGGTACGATACGCTCAAGCAGCTTCAGTGAGCACAGGAAAGGCTTTTATTTGTGCAGCAGTACACCAGCGGCTGTTCGCTTCCTGCTGTCTATTCCTCAGATGTGTAGCTCGTGTTGCCCGTGTCCAGCACACAGATTTTGAAATACTTCCACACAAATGACATGATAGCGAATGATTACAATGTAGTCTGTGCACGCGGGCGCACTCACGGAAAAATCGTCCGATCGTGTATTTTAAGCAAAAAACGTCCGGTTCCGATTTATGGCCGGTCAACGGTGCATCCCTAACATTTAGTGAGGTACTTACAACATGAGGCATGGCTTTTGATTTATAGTTTTTTTTAAGTTGGTAAATTAGACTTAATTATTTGTTGTTTGTTTTGATTTGTGTGGCATTCCTTTTTTTATAGAAAGATTACCCATTTTAATAATTGGCGAATTTTACGTTTTTTGTTTATTTGTTTTTATGTCACAAATTTAAGTCATTATTAAAGTACTTCTAAAACACATTGGTGTCTGTAATGTTTTGTATTGTGTTAAAGATCCTGTACTCTTTAACCACCTCAGTCTTGGTAATGCAGCATAGTGACATGTCTGTGTGTTGTGTACGATCAGGTTCCAGTAAATCACATTTGTCCCTGTAATGTTGGACGATGTGCAGTTGTGTATTGTGTTAAAGATCCGGTACTCTTTAACCACCTCAGTCTTGGTAATGCAGCATAGGGACATGTCTGTGTGTTGTGTATGGGGTCAAGTACCTGTAAAACACATTGTCCCTGTAATCCAGAAAACTGACATGTTTTGTGTATTGTAAAACGAGTGTCCTCATAAATCAATCTGACCCTATAAATCCCAATTATGTAATGGGCGGGAACATTATAGGAGGGGCGTGACAGTCCTTGTGTACCACCAAAATATCATATTGTCATATTATCCATTCTATTGTGTGTAAAGAAAATCCAAAGTGATATTTGTGTTCTGCAGAGTAAAACAAAATTTTTGATAGCTTTATCATCTCTGTAGGACACCGGGAAAGGGGTGTCCCCTTAAACCACCATCCAACTGGTTTGGCCATCAGAGTACTGCTAAACCACAAAAACCAGTATGTGTGTGTGTGTGTGTGTGTGTGTGTGTGTGTGTGTGTGTGTGTGTGTGTGTGTGTGTGTGTGTGTGTGTGTGTGTGTGTGTGTGTGTGTGTGTGTGTGTGTGTGTGTGTCACTTCTCAGCTTATGAAAAAGCTATTTGTGATGAGCTTTGAATGAATTAATAAATTAATGATGCAATTATATAGCACTTTATTGTGTATTGTTGGACACCCAAAACACTTTACATCATGTGGGGGGTATCTTCTCAACCAACAGCAGTGTGCAGCATCCACTTGGATGATGTGACGGCAGCCACAAGACAATGCTTTAAGAATTACATTGATTCAAAACAGATATTAGTACTTCAATATTCCGGTTTATTAACATTAATTTACAACAGTTAATGAAATATATATTTTTTTGAGTTATTGTGAATTTATGTTAAGTCTGTAAAATCTAAAATCTATGAAAGTTCTGGCAACGGACCCTGCTGGTATTTTACGGTAAATGTCACTTTTTTTTTTTTTTTTTTTTTTTTTTTTTACAGTGTACCAACTTGCAGTTTTTACCTTTGTTTCTTCTCTTCCACACTATTCCAGGTCTTCTTGATGCCTTTGAGGCCATGAGTCAGTTCAAATGCATTACAGGTGAGTTTTAAGCAGAGGTAATCTGATCACCTTCACATCTGTAGACCTCATGTTTTCCCTCATCCCTTTTTAGGCATGACCTGCACTGTCTGGGTTTGCTCCCGCACCATATCACTCGATAATAACCCACGTTCATTGTCTACTGTCTATAATAAAGCAGTTTCCATCTGGTGAGATGTATAGGAATGTTTTAGAAGCACATACCAATTTTCTTATTTTAAACTAAGAATTTAGCAGTATGTATAACTATATATAAATATAAAAGTATTTGTATTAACAATAAAATATTTGTGAAATGTTTGTACGTCTTGACTGAAATAACAATACATGCGACTCTCCTGTAGGAAACGTTTAAAGAATGTCAGAATTTCTCTCTCCCTGTGGCCCTAAACTCTGGCTCCTCTCCAAGTGTTACCGCTCTGCTGCTGAAATGGTATATGAAATGCCAGCTGTATTGTTATCGTTGATTAAAGAGGTGCTCAGAGGTCCTGAGAATCTGTCTGCACTCAGGTCCATGCACTATAAAGCTTTTATTGGAAGGTAAAATTGAATGTCAGCAACCCTTTTGTTTTGTGCCTCAGCTTTGATTCAGTAAAGTCAGACTCCGGCTGAGTAATGAGGTTGTAAAGTGGTCAATGAAACAATAAACTACTAGCGACTGTGCTGACATTAAGAACCATAATGTTCATGTAGGGCACTCCGTAGGTTTGATGCCTGTCACCTTTCCTAATGTTTTGCCTTTCAATCAAGCATTTCTCAAGATCGTTTTAAAACACAGTACACAAATGTGAAACGCTACCAAAAACTGTAAGCAATTAGTCATGCATTTTGTGGTTAATGCGAAATGAGGAATTGAGTCAGGAAAGACAATTTCCAGAAACAAGTCAAATGCTTTCTTTAAAAAAAAAAAAACTGTGACTCAGTGACCAGGCCTTCAGACCACACCTAACAGCAATTTGCAACGGACTGACCTTCCTGACATCACAAAAAGCATTCTGATGGCTATGAAGCAGGTATTTGAATGTCACACTGTCCACTTGCTGCCATCCTATCTTTGTTTTCAAACAAAATGTTAAGAGCACAATGGCAGCTGATGGCATGCCAAAGTCACAAAGTGCATCTAATTGGTGCTTTGACCTCCTGAGAGCTAAATGGTATGAATGGATTTGTCTATGCACATCTTTGAGTTAAAGAAAAGATACAGCAATAAAAAAAAACTGCCCTGTCAAAGCTTTTCTCAAAGGGAAGGACAATACATTTTGACATTTTAACCCTTACTAGACCTATTCCGAGGGCAAGACCATTTTAAGGCACCATTTATCCGTTTATAATCTGTACCATTGTACAAGATATATATAAAAAAAGAAAATCAAAAAAAGATTGTAACCATAAAACATAATATCTTTTTTATTACCCTAGGAAATAGTGAATTTTTATATTCTATAACCCTAGGAAAAAGTGAATTTTTATACTTATGTCTGTATTATATATATATATATATATATATATATATATATATATATATATATATATATATATATATATATATATAATATGTTCAAATGTCAGTTTCGTCACCCTGGAATTAAAGGTTCAATCTGACATGTTTTGTCAAAATTGAGTTATTCATGTTTCATGTTATTCATTATTTGTGTGTGTGTGTGTGTGTGTGCGTGTGTGTGTGTGTGTGTGTGTGTTTATTTTGACAATATAATTTGAACTTTTTTTTACGCCATTTAGGAAGGCTGCCCATATTCCAAGGAAGACAGGTATGACAGAAGGAACATTCCAGCTCAAGAGTGGCCTACGTTTAGGCCTGTTTATATGCATGCTTTGTGTTCAGTAAGCTACACAGTTTCCTATGCAGTCTTGAGAACTAAAAATTACAGATTATTGCAGAAAACAATTATTCCATAGCCAAACAAGGGAATTGATTGTTTACAAAGAGGGTTACAAAATTTCGCAGATTTCACTTTTTTTTTAGATCTGTGTGTATCTGTGTGTTTGTATTGCATCATAAAAACTATGTTAATACATGTGTGTGTGTGTGTGTGAAAATAATACTGTATATACACATAGCACACACACACAGACACATACGTGTTAACATACTTTTTTATGATGCTTACAATGCAAAGCCATTCAGATAATCACTATTGATGTCATGCACTTGTACATTACATTTTTCCATGGAAAGAAATAATAATTGATTAGTTAGTTTGGTTAATCAATTTGAAATCTTTTTTCACAAACATTATGTGAGCATAATTGCTCCCACAGCAGTGCTGCAGACCCCCTGCAGAAGACCTCTGATTTAGTCTATCATGTGATGTTTTAGCAAAGAAAACTCATAGAATCATAATCTCATGCTAATATGAGTGGAACTGACAATAAGAACAATATAAAATTTGGTTATTTGTTAAGTTCCTGTGGCTCATTGATAGAGGATTGTGTTAAAAGTGCAAAAGGTTGGCATACTGATTTTAAAAAAAATGTATACACTGAATGCACTGTAAGTTTCTTTGGATAAAAGTAACTGATAAATGGAAAAATGTTCAGTTTGATTCCATCTACTGTAAATCACGTTTTAAGGTCCAACATTTTAAAGATTTGGGATGGTGTTGTGATTCTGATTTAGGTTACATGTTTCATTAAAGTCAGGGATACATACAGTACAGGAAAAATAGTTCAAACTGCACACTTACACAGTAACCCAAGAATGTTGTGCACTAGTTTGTTGTAAAAGTACACCGATAAAAGACAGATTTAGGATGGTTGACATGTACGAATGATGAATTTTATTTCAAAGTTTATTAGTAAACATTAACGAGCACATTATTTCACATTTCTAGCTATCTGAATATATATGAACTAATGCTCTGTTAAGCATTATAATGTATAATGTTTGTAAATTATTTATTAATGAAAGATATTATAAAGTGTTATAACATATAACATTCTCTTACAAATGTTAAATTAGAAGATTTGAGGTGAGTTGCATGAAAATAGGAAAGTGTCCATTCTGCCTTTTGAAACAAAAGATGGGGTGGTTTACTCTACTTTCCCACTCAAACACATGGCACTTCAGTCACTTGCCGCAGACGAGACAGACATGCTCTCCAACACCATCCCACCCTGTTGATGTTGGCATGAACATGCTGTCACAGAGCCTGAGCCCCACAGGAAAGTCCAATATTTAAACTTTTCACTGCAGGTTTGCTGCATTATGGCTAAGAGGGTCAGCTTTGTTGAAGGGTTGACAAGCAGACAGAGAAATTTCTGTGGCAGACTTTGCCACAGATCTGCCATTTGTTGTGAATGGGAGGGCATGTTTTTTATAGATGTAGTGCAGAGTATGAGGTGCCCACTCAGGTTATCTCCACACCAGATCTTTCACTGGGGTGAGATGTGGAATATGGGTTAGTGGATTTCAGGTCAGCTAAATTCAGTTATGTGCTGCTTCACATGTCAAAAACTCATCCATTTTGTAATTATGATGTGTTTCATTGTTAAAAAAAGAAAAGTAAATTTAAAGATATCTATAATGATAAATATATTAGCAACTACATCAACCCAAGGTTCTGTTTGTATACATGCCTAATGTTTTGTTCTTTTGTGTGTCCATTTTGTTTGAGCAAAAGGTTATGTTTGTGTTGTTATGATTTGTAAGCCGTCTAATACTTAGTGATGTATTGTCTTTAAAAATCAAAACATTTCAAATCAATTCAGGACAAGCAACAAGTCTACTGACAGATGAAGACAAAATGTGAGCCCTGCAGATTCATTTTAATTATTTAGATTCTAAACACTCTCTGCTGCCAGACATTTAATAACAGCCTGGCTACTGATGGAAAGATGTTTTGATCAATGACCATAAAACCATAAGAATTTTATAAAAGCACAAGCCTTGCTCTCAAACACACTTCTAACTCAAGTCATTAGTCAAAGTAGAGGAAAAAAGGAAATAAAAATGTAAGTGATATAACTGCAATCCTCTAAATTCGGCATACTGAGGATGCGCTGCCACCTCAAATTCACTGACACAAAGTAGTCACATAAAACATGACAGAAAATCCATACTTGCTGAACCTTTTCACAATATCAAATTGCTTCATGTCTTTTGTTTACAGTTGCAAAAATCGAAAAATAGAAACATATTGATTTCAGGTTAGTGTTGTCAGAGGACCTCAAAACACAAAATTCTTGTCAATAACTGACTGAAAAATCTATTACACCGTGTTTCACATTGATTTTGTAACCTCCAATTGCTTTTCGTCTTAAATACATGTGCAACAATTCTCAATCGCATGTTGCTAAATTATTCAAAATATATTTAGAAAATAACATATTACACTGTTCAAATAATGAGTATCACTACACTGTCTAGAAAATTTTAAATTTCCTTATTTAAGTTCTCTCAATAAATTATAGTCTATTACACAATGACAACTACAGCAATTAATAATTAACATGGACATTTTTATTTTCATATAGGTCATTCCATGTGGTGCAAAAATTTGTGGCATTCAATGGACTCCCCTCTTTCATTTGGAAGACCTCAACTTCACAGATGACCTGGCAATAATATCAGCCACACACACTCACGTTCAGGTAAAAACAGATGCTAAACAGACCGGCTTACACATAAACTAGCAAAAGAAGCTGGTCGTGCGTATCAATGCTCCCACTGAGGGAGTCAATCAAGGATGTGTATGACATCATTAGCACTGATAAGGAAGCCCAAAAAGACATCAAGGCCCGAATAAATAAAGCAAGAGGAGCTTTAAGCAGACTCAGAACAATCTTGAAGTCTAAACAGCTAAGCCTTATAAAAAATATAGATGTTAAATAAGTGCTTCTGTATGGCTCTGATTGTTGGAGAAAAGTAAAAGAAGACATGAGCAAGGTAGATGCCTTCTATAACAGTTGCCTTAGAAAGATCCGCAACATCTACTGGCCCAATACAATTTCTAATGTCAACCTGTACAAAAAGACAATATCAAAGAACATATCTTGGGAGATCAAGATACGCTGATTAAGATGGCTCGGATATGTACTTAGAAAAGAAACTTTAAGTGGCTTTGCATTGGACACCACCTGGAAAGCGCAAACAAGCAAGGCCAAGAACAACATGGTGAAGGACAGGGGCGAAGGAGCTGGAATGAATTGGGCTCTCATGGGGAGACAGACCCAGATGGAGAGAATGAGTTGCGGCCTTATTCTTATCATGGGATGAAGAGGATTAAATAAGCAAGTTATCAGGTTATATTCACAACAAGTTTATGCAAATATACAAAATATATTATATTATACAAAAAAAACATTTAATGCAGAGCAAATGCCAAAAGATGTATAAAGAATGTGCATATACACTTGGGCTGGGATATGGTTATCGTGTTTGCACTGTTTCATATGTTCTTGTTGAAAAAAAAACAAACACGTACATCAACATGATCGGGAAAAAGTCCAAAGTGTGTCCACCAAAGTATTTTTACCCTAGCTGCTAGCCTCATGACTTGCTGTCTGTCTTGGAAGTCACTATAGTGTTCAAACTACATAAATAAAACGCAACAGGAGGTCACACACTCCACGAGCTGAAAACAACTCTGAACTCATCAATTATGGCTGAAAACAACCAACAACTCAATCCAGTCCCAAACCATGTTTTGTCACAAAAACACACACAAGAAATTACACAAATGATGTGTAAAACAGGAGTTGCCTATGTGAAAATGGATGTTAGGAAGAAATGAGCACTGCCTGCTGTTTGCGTGATGATCTGTTCTGAAAAAGTTTGCTCTATTTCTTGTGTCCACACTTTTCTTCAAGCAGTGTTGCTGCTGCTGTTTTTCTTCTGGTGACCTCAACCATTGCATTGCTTTGTCATTGGCTGTAGCTTGTCACGGCACCTGACACCACAGGATGTTGAGTCTGACTGGTCCAGATATTTAGCATGCTAGATATAAATGTCTGGCATTGGCGAGGTGTCAGCGAGCATCATTGAGTAATTCACACATAAAGATTGCTGAGTGCTGATCACTTGCTGGTTTGCCCCCAGTCACAGCCCAACATGTTCGGCGAGCTCATAGACTTGCGAATCGGACATAAATCGGGCTTAAAATCCTGTAGTGTGAGCTTGGCATAACTTGACACGAATCACAATATCTTAAAAACCTCTGCACTCACGTGTGAGATGCTGCCAAAGATGTGAAACACAAGTGCAATGGTCATATACCACGTCTTGCCTGTTTACATAGAAAAACAATGGAAAAGTAAGTGCATTGGAAAGGAAAATGTGTCTAAATGTGTTCTGAGTGAATGGCCCCTTAGGCCATGGGTTAGTCTTCTCTGTTTGCTCAGGGGTACATCTGTGCCTACCCACTGTAGTAAATGTAGTGATGGGCGGCTGGCATTCGACTGGTCAATAATGACATTTCAGTGTTTGGATTGTATTCCTCATTTGTGATGAGAACTAGGTTTCACTTGACTAGTGTTGCTTTCGTCAACAAAAATTATGGGTAAACATCATCTTTAACTAACCTTTATCACGTGACGAAAACGAGACGCAACGTAAATGCAGGTCATGTGACGATGACTAAAATTAAATGTATAATGCCATATTGTTGACGAATAAAAACAAGACTAAATGTGGTTTACAAAATGAAAATGACTATGCTAAAATATCTCTTCATTTTTGTTTACCAAAATAAGACGAAACGGAAAGTTATAACGTTATTTCATTTTGTTTACTCACGTTATTATTATTATTTTGCAGTATTTCTGTTTCCTGTGTCTCACTTCAGGGGCTGCACCAGGTCACACTGGACATCACTTCCTCAAGCCCCACTCGCGGCATTATTATTAAGAAATACAACAAAGTTAAGTCTGACACAGAGAAAGGGACAAATGTGTGTACTTCTAACACCATGTTTTGTTGGTAAAATAAATATTGTAAATTCAAATCAGAGCATCTTCCATGTCTTAAATTGATGTATTCTTATAACAATACTTTAATAAGATTTTTAACCTTGTTTAAAATGGGTTTGGCTAAAAGAAAATTGTGGTTTTCGTCCATACTACTAAGTACTTATACAATATTGACTGGGTTAAATAGAACTGCGTTATTAAAAAGAGACTAAAATACAATTTAATAAGACTAAATGTCATCAGTTTTCCTTGACTAAAACTAGAAAAAAAATAGTCATAGATAATTTTGACTAAAATAAGCGTTTAAAGTAGTCCAAATTGAGTCTCCAGCAACACGTTACAAATGATAATAAATTTTTTATATGTTTATGATAGGAACTTAAAAAAATATTTTAATGGATCATGATCTTTACTTAATATCCTAATGATTTTTGGCATAAAAGAAAAATCAATCATTTTGACCCATAAAATGTATTGATGGCTATTGTTAACAAATATACCCGTGACTTAAGACCAGGGTCCAGGGTCATGTAACAATACATTGTATGGGTCAAAATGATTGATTTTTCTTTTATGCCAAAAATCATTAGGATATTAAGTAAAGATCATGATCCATTAAGATATTTTTTTAAGTTCCTACCATAAACCTATAAAAAAAATTATTATCATTTGAAACGTGTTGCTAGAGACTCAATTTGGACAACTTTAAATGCAGTTTTCTCAATATTTAGATTTCTTTGCGCCCTTAGATGCCATATTTTCAAATAGTTGTAACTCGGCCAAAAATCATCCTATCTTAACAAACCAAATATCAATAGAAAGCTTTTAGCAAAAAGCTTTCAGAAGATGCATAAATCTCAATTAAAAATTTTTTTTTGACTGACTTTGTGGTGTAGGGTCACAATTATAAAATGTAAGCTTTGTTAGCCATGCCTTTGAGAAAAGGAAACAACTGGCAAAGACCATGTGTAACAATTTTTTTTATAGAATTACAAGCACCTCAACAGATTGCAATGACAATTCCCATATGTGATTAAAGTAAAAAAAGAGGAGCACAACACCACACTTCAAATAACTAAGTGACAATAAAAATCTATATCAAAATCAATAGTATAATTACAGCCAGCGAACAGCAGACCGTAAACATATATCAATAACCACATAATAATTCCTGCTGCAAAGCCTGCTGGGAAATCACTCACCTTTAACAAATCGGCAACATTGTTCAATAAGGAACTGTTTGTTCTGGGGACAAACTACCCTTACGAAAATGAAGTATACTTCAAGTTAATTTTATTAAGTATATTTCTGAGAAGTACCTAAAGTACATTTCAGAGGAGTACATAAAAAGTAGACTGAATTGAAGATTCCTCCTACACCTCACACATTAAATATCCCTCCTAGATATATATATATTAACACTATTTTATTCCTAGGAAATATATATATATATATATATATATTTTTTTTTTTTTTTTTTTTCTCAGTTGTAGAGGAAACACTTCTGATGAACAGAGAGGTTCATTATTGTTCAACCCACATTTCCCCAGACACTGTTATTGGTCTGATATCTCTGAAACACACATTGAATTTTTCTCATACAACAAGACTCCCTCGGAACAACATTTGTCGTCATGAGCATTGTAGTGAAACAGGGCATCTCGCCAGCCTCAGAGGTTAATCACAAATGGCCTTGATTATATGCTTTCATTTGTTTCAGTTGTTTGCACAGTAAAACAATGCTGAATTAAGTCAAAAGTCAAATGTAAACAGCCTGAACAACACTCTATTCTAACCGATGTCGTCGGAGATGTCATTAGGCAGATATTTATGTTCCCTCAGAGGTCACAGCTAAGTGAGCCAAATAATTGTGACAATGGTCCTTGAAAAGGAGCACAATTCAGATTGTGCTCCAGTGCATTGAGGCTAACGATCACTTGAGTTTTATCATCAACTGCTGATCAACATAACGTAAAGGCTGTTCAAGCTAAGAAAAAATTAGTCATTCATATTAAATTTGCTTCACTGTGCATGATTACTTGAGTGCCAATATGGCCAACAGATGCGAAGATAAATTTCAATTTGAAAAATCCCACCCACCAATTTGTTTTCATCTAGTGATTTGTTTTTCCCAGTGAAATATCCACCAAATGCCTGAACACCCTGGCTATCTGAAAGAGTCTGCCCATTTAGCTTATTTCTTGAAGAGTAAAAGCACACCAGTTACCACAGATGGAAATCTTTCATTCTGAGATGGTTTGGAAATGCAATTCCCTTCCTGGATATTTCTGTAATTCTGTTCAGCAAAATTCAATGCCACATTACTGGTATATTTTATGTCTGCAGATGTGCAGTCTGTGTGTTTTGAGGGCCCCGCCATCACCACAGCAGTCTTATGAGCTATCTGAATCTCTAATACACAAGGGATTTTTGAATCTGATTGACAGAAAAGACAGTTCCTAGAAAGTGCACTCTGTTTACAATAGTGAGACAATGCATTTCTGGTGGTTAGGAAGGAAGAAGCACACAGAAGGAAAATTACATCACTAGCTCCTGTCATCCTCAAGTAACTACATGCAGTCATTATATAGCCATGTACACTGAATTTGATTCTCATCCTGAAATACATTTTGTTCACATACTGATGATCATGTTTTCTTGTAGTGTAGTGTGCACAGAACAGAACTGTCATTAATAAGACATGCAACATTTCCAACCGCCTTGATTTCTATTGAAATAACTGGATTTTGCCCTCTAAAATGTGACTGTCAGTGACTATTACTGCTTTCTATTTAGACCCATTGTCTGCAATATGCCCAAGGAAGCTTAGCTTATGGACCCTTTTCACATTTCAATGGTCAACATCGTAAATCATCCAAAGGTTGTAAGTTTTTTTTTTTCTTTTTTTAAATGTTTATAACATTTATAACACTATACTTTGTATTATATTACCTTTGCATCAAAAAAACAAAAAAAACAAAAAAACTAATTAATGCTAATGCGAGGGTGGAATTTTGTCAGGGAGTCTCAGTCACCAGTTGCCACAGTCCTCAGCCCCAGTGCACTGCCACATTGTCTGGTCTACAGTTTCATTGCCTAACTACTTTTCTATGTTTACTTGCCCCTAGATGCTCCTTCACTCCAGCGCTCAAGTTCCTCCAATGCACCGTTGGACCACCTGCAAGGGACAGTCTTCAATTACCCAGAGCTAAGAGACCTGCATACCTTTATTTCCTCAAATGACTCACCTTCAGACTGCTGCTTCTCATCCTTCTGCCCGTTTGTCAATAAACCTGTTGTTGTGAGAACTTCCTTTTGCAGTTTCAATCATTGAATTTTGGTAGTGAATCCTGTATTCCATACACGTGAAATGGGTAGTCATACCTTTTGAATGCAATTATCACACACAGCAAAGTTTTGAGTGTGATGTTTAACTAGTTAGGAATGTGTTTACCAGCAAAATGTAAAATAATTTTATATATAGTCTTGCCAGTGTATGAAAGAAGCACTTAGGAAATATTATAAAATATATAATCATTTTTGTTATCCGTGTTGTATGATCTGAGGTGGTTTGACAAATGGATGGATGGATTAGGAGTGTGTGTAAATAAGAATGAATTAAAATTTCTATTCTTCGGTTGTAAACTACTCTGTGTGTTCAGGAAAGTCTTTTCAGAAAAAAACATTAAAAAAATTAAAAGGAGGGGAGAGGAGGTGAAAAAAGAAAAAGTGAACTAGAACAAAACAAACGAACATCAGACAGATAGAGAGAATGAGATGGAGCTAACATAACATATTCACTCAGCCTCCATACAATAAAACCACCTGCTGGGGCTGTTGCTTTTAATCCGCCCCCTCTTTCAGAGCTAAATTCCTCTGCAGCACATCAAGCAGTGGGCCGACTCCTGCTGTGGCACCCCTCCACATGCCATACTTCAACATTACCCAACGTGAACTTCCAGGACTGTCTGCAATCAGCCATGTCAGCACATCTGCCCCAAAAAGAAACCCACACTGATTTCAGCTTAAATGAAGTTACTATATATACTGTACACCTAAGGCACGCTTGTAAATGTCCTACTGGTACTGCATTAAACAACAAAACATTAAACTTTCAATTTTAAAGAAAAACATGGTAGCTTTGGTATAGGTTTAAAAGAAAGTGTTCAAATTGAAACATTATTTGGACACTTTCTGTTTGTCAAATGTTAGTGGAACATGTTTATAAGTCAAGGTTCCTCACATCTTGTCCTGGAGGGCCAGAGTTTAGCTTCAACCCTGATCAAACTCACCTAGCTGTGAATATGTAGTGATCCTGAAGACACTGATGCGCATGTTCAGGTGTGTTTGATTAGGGTTACAGCTAAGCTCTGCAGTAAAGTGGATCTTGTGGGCCAGATTTGAGGATCTCTGTCTTAGGTAGTCCACAGGTTCAAATGTATCTGATTGTTAAGTTGTGTTGTATCAAATACTGTTTCTGGGTCCAAGTCTCTACACTGTTTAGAGTGTGAATACAATCTCAGCAGCTGTTTATAACCACCGCTCATTTATAGCACACCTTTAAGCTAAACTTTTAAAAACTCTACACTACACTACTATTTTAAAAAGTCAGAAAATATTCATTACTGTCTGGCCAACTGAGATTTTGGTATGGAGATAAAGGTTAGGATCTTTTTATTTATTTATTTATTGGAAAACACTACAGCACACCGTGAACATATATTATAGCATGTTGTTTGCTTTTAATATGGACTAGAGCATTCATGCCTAAAAAGGTGCAGCTTGACATCAGACTACTTAACATCCATATGAATCAATTATAAATTGTCTGCTAAATGCATAAATGTAGATATATTATTCTTGCCATTTATATATCCTGAGATTCTAGAAGTGCTAGCAGGTCATCCCTTACCTTAATTGTAATTTTTTTTTTTTTGCTCTGTGAAAGCTGCTGTTAACAGGGAAACAGTGATATATTTTATATTTAAGTCAATCTGCACAAGAGTTTCAGGTTCAGATGACAGCTTTCACATTTATTCAGATGAACCAGGTTTGTTGTAATTGAACCAAACCTGCCAAGTGTAAGCACGCCCTAAATGTGAAATGTTCTTTTTTGGATTGGACCAAAAGAACCAAGAGAACTTAACTACAAATGTGAACACACCCTTGTAGACCTAAAAAAAGAAAAAAAATTACAATTAAGAGCTCTTGCATCCTAACAATCACATGAGATGAAACATGCTATTTTCCAGAGCAGGACTGAACGCATGGCTCATAGTTGATATGTGGTTCTCACAAGCGCTCCAAATAAGACACTTCAAGCGTTTCTTTGTACGGCAGCCTGTGATGGTTTATCCAGTATCTTCATCCTCTATTCTGATACAGAGGCATCTGAATAAATCACCTGGCTTCAGACACATGGGAGAGTAAAAGAGGCAGTAGATTTTGTCAGGTCCCCTAGTGTGGTTTCATGTCATTCAAATGTGTGAATGTTCCTGCATGAATGATTTTGAGATTTCTTTACGCTTTTCTTTTTTTCTTTTAACTCTCTCTATTTGAGATGCTATTGAGCAGAGCTATAACTATCTAAGAGATCATTATTTAAACAAATTAGAGACACCAGAGCCAGATAAGGCCTAATCATGGAATAAATTACACTACAGATTCCTCTATAGATCACCTTGTAATCTTGGCTTTGCTTTACTCTGCCTCTGGTTAAAAAGTCGATAAAGTTCATTCAGTACAAGTGCTGCATTTCATGGAAGTATGATGGAAATTTCGCTAACTACAGTTTTGATCATGCTCACCAGAGGTGGCAATGCTTCAGTTAAGTTCCATAAATGCTAGTCCAGCGGTCAGGTTATGGTGAAGCTGATATATATACAATAATTTCATTCATTTCAGCAGGAGGGGATGGGGAGGCTTTCTCAGTCATGCAGTTAACCAATCACGAACTCTGGAATGCCAGAGGGATCAATGCATTCTCTCGGGGCCCTTTTAAGTGACGCATTTTGGGCATTCATAGGCTTGAGGTCTTAAATGTGATATAAAGTGTGATTAGCAGCAGAACTTCTAATAACAGGGAGCACCTGGTCCTTTTATTCAGTCATATATGACTAATTCTTACGCAGTTCTGCGCAAGATTGTTTGAAAAACGGCCTCGGTTATCACCACATCGGGCACTTGGATGATAGGAAAAGAGCTCACAAAGGCTACAGAGGAATAGCAGGGATTGCATTGGCACCTGACTATTTCCAGCTGACATCTCTAGTACAGAGAAAAGGATTACTGTCCAATTTATCTCTTTCTTCTGAGGCTTACTGCTATCTAAACAGCTTGCCACTTCAAAGTGCAAGACAAACAGAGCAGAAATGGACTGTGTACTCTCGGACAGAATCAGCTTAGCAGAACTCCATTTAAATGGTTGGGGTGCTGAAAGAAAATGTGTTTTTGATCTCTCAGAAAAAAAAAAAAAACAGTGGTAAAGCTACAAAGGACCTCTGCCTCTCATATGAGGTAACACACTTAAGATGGGGCATGCTTTAAAGGTGGAGTGTGTTATTTCTGGTGTGAGTGAACTGAAGTATGTACAATTGACTAGATGTGTGTTTGTGAAGTAAGTGCAACATCCTCAATTACATTAAATTAAAATTTAATTAAATTGAAATTAAATTAATGCATTAATGCTTTTATCCAAAGCAACTTACAGTGCATTCAGGCTATCTTTCAGGCTAAGCAATCTTTACCTATCATGTGTTCCCGCGGAATCGAAACCCCCGACCTTGCACTTGATAACACAATGCTCTACCAACTGAGCTACAGGAACACTAAATTACATATAAATGAACTGAAAAATTGGAGTGATAGCATCCTAACAGCCAAGTATTTCATCAAACTTTTATTTACTGAACCCTTTTATTTATACAAAATTTAATACAAATTTTTGCATATTAGTCTGTTATGCTCATCAAGTCTGGATTTATTTGATCAAAACGATTTTTTTTATTTTATTTTTTATTTTTTATCTAAGGTAATTTTTTTTTTTTTTTTGGCTGAAGATGTTGTTGTAATTATTATTGTAATTATTATTATTATATTATGTATGTATGTATGTATACATATATATATGTACATATACATACATACATACATACATACCTCCACAGTCACCGGACCTGAACCCAATCCAGATGGTTTAGGGGTAAGCTGGACCGCAGACAGAAAGCAAAATGGCCAACAAGTGCTAAGCATCTCTCGGGGAACTCCTTCAAGACTGTTGGGAGATCATTTCAGGTGACTACCTCTTGAAGCTCATCGAGAAAAAGCCAAGAGTGTGCAAAGCAGTAATCAAAGCAAAAGGTGGCTACTATGAAGAACCTACAATATGACATATTTTCAGTTGTTTCACACTTTTTTGTTATGTATATAATTCCATATATAATTCCACATGTGTTAATTCATAGTTTTGATGCCTTCAGTGTGAATCTACAATTTTCATAGTCATGAAAATAAAGACCAGCTCATAACAGCCCAAGCATACCTTTATACATATGGAATACTGAACCAAACAAATTTGTAAAGGGAAAAAATTTAAACAATAAACAACTCCGTAGTGGATTCTAAGTGATCAAGAGCTTAGGATGTTCCAATTCAGCCCATTCTAAGGGTTCCACCAGAAGTGGGTACTCATGCAACATAATCAATGACGTAAATCCTAGTAAACGAGATGGAGGGAAGTTAGCAAGTGAAGGGCATAAAAATAGTGAACCTTAATAATCCAGCATAATAATCAATAACTTTTTTGCCGTACTATTGGTGCAGCAAGTGCAATGATATTACACAGCGCCTGAAAATAGGCTTATTGAAAGTTACCTAGCTGGGTAAGGCAGCAAAGTTCCTTGATTATTACGCCAGAGTGAGAATATAGTACCTAGCCATATCGGCCTAGAAAAACGCAACTTTTTATTTTCCGTCGGTCTTGTACACAATGTAACTACAGAAGAGTCAAGTTTAAAATAGGAAAAAACATTGAAACTCTTCATTTTTTAGCAAGATGCTAACGGTTTAATCAGATTCAGATCTATGCTAAGCTAAGCTATTTAACTATTTAACTCTAGGGGAGATGGAAAATAAACCTATTTTTAAAAAAAGTGGAGAGTTCTTTTAAGTGGAATGCACTCTACCTGGACACCGGCCCTGCCCCATTCCTATAAAGCAAAGGCAGTTATATACACTATCATTAAAAATGTTTGATAAGTCTGTTAATGTTTTTCCTTCTTATTGTTGAAAAGTTTTTTTTTTTTTTGTGGAAATCTAAATACTTTTTTAATGCTTCTATAATGCATGAAACTTTAAAAGAACAGCATTTATGAGAAATAGAAATCGTTTGTAACATTATAAATGTCTTTACTCTCTTTTGATAACTGTAATGCTTAAAAAATTATTACTGAGCTCAAACTTTTGAGTGGTATTTTTACTGTACAAGTAAAATATGAAGTGTGAAATATAGATGACACATTCTGAACTGTAAAGTAAATGTCTAAAATTGTTAAATATATTTAATGAATATCTTAGGATGACATTAAAAGGGTAGCTCTTTTAGAAATTGTTGAAAGAAGGTCATTCAGTTTTGGAACTACTTGAAAGTGAATAAATTATGATTTTTTTTTTCTTTTCTCTGACGGCCAAGCACCTCCTTGATGGCTGTTTAAATTGCCTGACCTAAATGTTACAGGTTTGCTTGCATGTATGAGTATTTGAAGAGTCCGGTCTCATTATTATTGTGCCCTTGAGCAAGGTACTAAATCTCAGTAATTTCCCCTTGTGGACTGTCCCAGCAATTACTGTAAGTTTAGTGGATTTACATAAACAGCACCTGCAAAGTGGAAAATTAATCATCTCTAATGACTCCTATGGAAATTAAGCTTCTATTTTAATAAAGCAGAGTATGAAGCCATACTCTTAAAACATCATACAGGAATTTTGCAGATGTCCCTACTGTACCACAACATGACTGGTACACAAGGATTTAATTTGCATGTCTGTTAGTAGAGGAGCATTTCAAACATGGAAATACAGTATATCAGTCAAGTCACAATAATTTCATAAAGACAATCAGTATACCATTACAATATAAAAAGAAACAGAACAACAAGCGAAGGTTCATCATTGTTGATGTTTACTTTTGGCAATGAGCTACAACCACAAAGAGAGTATGCAAGGAGAGTAAATATTATGACAAGATTATGAACAGAGTACATTTTAAAGCAATAACAATCAATAAAAAAAGAATAATACATATTTCTACCAATACAGTATAAGAGCAAAGAATCGTTTTTTTTAAAAACCATCCAATTTCTTAATAACACTGTTGTTGTTTTTGAAATGCAAATAGAAAAATATCAATAGACGAAAAAAGGTAGCCAATCTGAGCTGGTTTATAGTCTGACATAATACGCTGGAAAATACTGGTTTTCTTATTGGCATGAGCTTTGAAAAATTGAAATACTGAGACACTCCACTGTAAATATATATATATATTTTCTACTTTTAAAGAAAGTAAAGCAAATTACACTGCAACAGAATCTGCATTTGTCCTTTGAACAAGCAGCAATCAGACTACGGAGTATAAAACCAGTGAATGAAAGACACCAAAGAGGCAAAAAGAGAAACTGCCACATCTATGGATATGATAGAAAGCTTGTCAAATTCTTATTTCAAATACCACTGAAATGGTACAGGACTGATCGGCTCTCCGATCTCAAATTCATTTGTAATCTCTGCTGGCTTTTGTGCTGCATGCAATACAATACAGAAGTCACTAGAACATATGACCTAATCTAGATGATACAAAATGCTCATGTGATGACACTTTAAGTAACACCTGAAAACGTTTTGATATGCTTTGTAAATTTGAAACAAATGGTTTAATCAAGGTGTAATTTTTTTTAAAGGTCTTAATAGCTTATAAATGATGTTCTTTGATGCAAATCAAATTTATATTGTTTTTTAAACACTTGCATAAATGTAAATTATTTACAAGCATACAGAAATCATCTCTAAGATACCCCACTGCGCAAAGGGAAATTTCAGAATAACTGTAAGCTATTAAAGGTGCAAAATGTGAGGATGTTTCACATCCTCACAAACAAACAAAAAAAGAGAGGAGAAATGCACAGGACAAAGTGTTTAAACATACAATAAAATAAAACAAAAAGAAAGAGAGAGAAAAATAACTATAATTCTTTTAGAAAGCCTTAAGTAAAGCACAGAATAATTGAGCTGGGTGAGGGAAGAGAATAAAAGAAGCAAATGCTGATGATCAGCTCATCTCCTCCTCACTCATCGTCGCTGTGGCTCCCCTCTGACTGCTCCTGAAAACAAACACACAACCGTATTACACACACGTGCAGAGCACAGGGCGCCCCGCGGCAGAGCTTCAGTGACCTCCGTCATGCACACACCACACCGGACTGACTGATGGTCTGCAGAGGCTCATTATTCCTGCACTGAGCTGGTTACTGAATGCACCTCCTTATATTTGGTTAATGGGACAATCTCACACTGACTCATGGACCTTGCTTACACAGCTCTGACATATTCACACTGACTTTACATGAGGATTGATATTCAGTCATGAAGCAATTACACAATGGAAAGAAAGTGTATGCGAAAGTGAGAGAAACAGAGACTTACATTTTCCTCTTGAACTGCAGCAGATGGGATAAAGAGAGTGGAATTAAAACAGTTTAAGAGCACAGTTTATCCTTTTTCTGTTAAATGATTCCTTCTGGGAGCTGCATAACATCTCGAACACCTCCTAGAAGCGTCAATAATTCTCTCCGTTGAGTTTTTAGAGGCTGTCTGTGGGCTACATTGAGTGGCAGCACCTCTTCGCAGTTAGGCGTCCCATAAGCACTCAAGCAAAGCCTGTTTTTGTGTGTGTGTGTGTGTGTGTGTGTGTGTGTTTGTGTGTGTCTGTGTTTTATGGTGATAACATGCTCCTCAAGCATGTTCAGTCAAAATGTCAATGTATGCACCTGAGGTTTTGATTCCTATAATCTAATGAAGGTAAATGTCAACCTGCTAAACAGACTGTATCAATGACAGGCCTAAGTGATGAGAGGAATGGTGGACTTACGTTCTCCTCCTGATCTTCCTCGCTGTCATCATCACTGACCACGGGCTTGGCCTTTCCACGACTTGGTCTCTTCTTGCCTTTGTCCTGACTTCTCTCTTCCCGTTTACTCAGCCTTATTTTCACCTTCACTGACTTAGCTTAAAAAAAAAAAAAAAAAATCATAATAAATGAGAATTTAAATAAAAATAACAACTCTACACTGAAAAAGAGATATAAATACAAATTAGCGTATAGAAATAGTCATTTTAACAGAATAACACTATGAGAACCCATATTGTTTCAAATTCCACTCACATCTAGCACAAGGCTATCCTTTCAAATACCACCCACTTCCTTCTTATTCGCTAAATACTTTGCTGTTAACCTGTTTGCTTGATCAAATGTACACTGAATACTAAACATTAAAGGCCTCATTTGAATCCTTAGTGTTTTGTGGACTTAAAGTCAACAACATGCCAGTGTACTCGATCAAAAAAATTACAGAATTCACTTTTACTAGATATACAAATGTAATATTCTTGTGGTGAGTGGGGCGGGGCCGAGAGACGTGCCCCGCCCCACTCGCCACAGTTCTATTTTGATTCTGCACTGATTTTTGTCCAATCATATGCTGTCGATTGAGAATGTCCCTCCCACCAATACCACCTGAGATTGAATAGCAAGTAGAAAATCATGTTCACCTACCGTATGTGATGCCTTCAGCCACCTTTCTACTATCTCTGACATTTGCATAAAATTGTCGCATTTTGTCCCCTAGCGGCACTTGCATGGAACTTCAAATTGGCCATTAAGCCACTCACTTATTCAAGTTAAAATTAAAGAAAAATTAATGTAGAATTATATCTGCACAAAACAAATGACCGCCAAAAAATCAAAAACAAACATATATTCATAACCACTTATTTTACAAAAAAGAATGTTTAAAGATGAAAGTTTTAAAACATTAATAATTCTCACCTCAGTGATTTAAATTAAAATGCATAACATTTGGTCTGGTGGACGCTTTTGTTCTTGTTGCAAAAGGTTAAATATTTCAATGCTCAAGTTCTGATTGGAACTCTGCAGCCCTTTCAACGGAAATTATTGACTTCAGAGATAATGAAAAGGCGGCTTTATGACTATAAAAAAAATGGTTTAGGCTTTTGGATTTGAATTATTAATATTTTGTGCCTCCCAAACAAAACAAAGGAAACTGCACTTCTCAAGCAATTTAAGAGATATGTTGAGCCTTAGTTATCAGTAATCATTATCCTTTGTTAATAAAAAAAATCGTACATTCTTCCTCCGATTCCTCGTCGTCATCTTCATCATCATCATCATCATCATCATTGCTGTCATCATCGCTTTCCTCACTAGCAAGCTTTTGTCTTGCACTCTTGAATACTGACTGAAGAACAATGGAGTCCTCATAGATCTACAAAAAACAGACGGTGAATTAAAAGCAATGACAAACAAATAAAACAGGAACAAATTCATAAATCTTCAACGCCAGTAATCTGCATGTCAATACATATCTGGAAAAAATTTTTAAAAGCTGGAAAGGTGAAGTGAAAATATTAATGAACACATAACCTATGAGCAGCACTGCTTTCAAATAAAAAGTGTTGCCAAGAACTGTTTAAAGCGACAGGATAAAAATGGTATTATATTTTTGCAGAGGTCTGGACTCAATCAACAGATTATGCTCATTTCAGAAAACCTGAAATATTGATTTCAAACACACAGACAAAATCTGGTCAGTAATCCAGTAATCCTCTAAAAAATACACAATCCAAAAGCCACCATGAAAGTACTGCACGAAGAGATCGGCATGCAAATTATGTAAAGATATAAATATAATGTGCATTTCTTATACAGCTTTAAATTAATTACATGTGTGCATGGGCAGTAATACACTTCAGACAAATCCAAATATTATAGTGCATGATGTTCAAAGTGATCAGTGTCTATTCAAGTCTTTGTACAGTAATGGCATGCCTACTGTCTGCTCATATGACAGGGACTTCATGGAATTCATGCAACATATAATCACTGCAAAATCATGGTGTAGTGCTACTATTCAATTCATACATAAGACAGTAATGGAAAGTGTTCAATCCATTTATTCACTCACCTGAGAGCCCTCTAGATTATAAGTCTGAGCGTTGTGACAAAGAAGCATGACGTCTTTCTCCAGATCGCTCACACTCCTGTACTTGTGGCTGCGCACACGCTCCTGCAAGAACAAGAACATTTCTAACACCGAAACATCCTTCCCCTGTAGGGGTCAACTTTAACAACTCAGGAAAATGCCAGTTAAGAGATGCTTCAGATAATGAGAGAAACAAACATTATCAAATGAACACATAAGGCAAGTACAGCGACCCTTTATAAGGACAAAAACATCAGTTTATCTTATCTTGCATCAAAAAAACAACTCTGTAATGCAGGGTAATCCCATTATCACCCAGTGTGCCAGTTCTGTTCGTACGATGATGTCACAGCAGAACATATAATGTGTGATGTTCAGACGTGTGCTGGCTTAAGGGTTACACTAAAATAAAAGATGTACAGTAACTCGCTTACCTTGATCTTTTTGAAGTCCACTGGCTTCCTTATCAGTTCATAGTATTCAGGGAGCTCTTTCCTGGAGGGCAGCTGCACAAAGACTTCGCTGAGCTGACGGCCTGATCTGTGATCACAAGCAGAGATTGAGCGTTATCCTGACTTCCTCTGACTGCACACTGAGAGATAAACTCTGGTGGAATAATGTCCAGCTGCTTTACATTATCTTCAGATTGGTGCTTTACTGACCATTGACCCTCAAGCTCGCCCCAAGCCAACCGGAGACAACACAAGTCTAAATCCACGGCAACAGGAATTGGTATAAAGGCCTGGAGAAGCAATATTTCTTCAGACATACTGGTGACGAAGTATTTTTTTTTTTACCTCACAGGATCCTGACATCTGGCCCATATCTGTCTGTAACAGATGCTCTAAGTATTCATGACACAGCGCAGATGATTCATTACACATCCAGTGATTAAATCAAGGCTCAAATTGGTGCAATTATAGTGTGTCGACCTTCATACTCAACTCAATTTATAGTTTTTGCTGCAGATGCACATTTAGTGTAAGTCTCAGGGTTCACACTGACTGCAGCACAATGTTAAACAGATTTCAACTAAGCGCGAACTCATAGCATTTAGCTTAGTATAACATTTCAAAACTGCCGTCTCAGCCTGCTATGGCATTATTATGACGACATAAAGCAACAACAACAAAACTAGCTAAATTAATTGGAAAACAATCTACTTATAAGACTATTTAAAAAAAGGTGCATAGTTTTTTAATATGATATTTCTTCTCCTATCTTGGCTTAATACACAAGGAGAACTACAAGCAAGACATATGTAGGGTGGGATGCACCAATATTAAAATCCAACAATATGTATTAAAATGAAAATTTACTTAAGATGTCGATATGAAGAAAGGATTTGAAGAAATTTAGCATTACATGACTTGCTCACCAATGGATCCTGTGCAGTGAATGGGTGCCGTCAGCATGAGAGTCCAAACAGCTCATAAAAGCATTGCAATAATCCACCAGTTACAACTCCTATCCAACAGGTAACAGCTTAAAAAGGTGTGTGTTTGCAAGAAACATATCCATCATTAAGCATTTTAACTTAAAACTCTCACTCCTGACCAAAATATGACTCTCTCATTATAAAAACGCTCAATGCTCTGTCCTCTCACATCAAAACCATATTGACATATTTGTTTCTAATGATAAGTTTCTATTCCAGTTTATTTTTTAAATCGAAACATTTAAACCGTGGATGCCATAGCTTCTTTTCATGACAGATTTATTCAATCATGCATAAAATATAAATAATAGGCTTCAAATTATGCTTCAATACATTTTACTATCAGCTTGAAAACGGAGTAGATCAACATTGGTTTATGAAAATGAAAGAATCGATATTTTAACTATACCTTTTCTATATTTTCAACCCAGCTCTAATGATTTGAAGTTAAAAAAGATCTTCATGGATTTGTTAATTGCTAGCACACAGCTTTTCACTTTACAAGACGTTAATTGATGGATTCACTGGAGTTCATTAACTGTTTGGACTATTCTAATGGCACCCATTCACTGCAGAGGATCTATAATCTGTTCCAATTAAGAAACAAACTCATCTACATTTTGGATGGCCTGATGTTGAGTACATTTCCAGCAAATATTTCTTTTTGGGTGAACTATCTCCTTTAAATATTTTAAAGTTTGAGGGGTACTATCTGCTGACCAATGGCCTGAACTCTCCGTTCAGAAAACCTGTTTGAAAACAGTCATTGCTGCGCTAGTGACAGAAATTACTTAATAAATTAACTTCAACTTCAACTAAACTTCAACTAAAATTCCAGCTGAAAACATTTTATCCTCTCTTATTTGTGATTAGTCATGAGAGTGTGGTACTCTCTGAGACTGGGTTTCTTGTCACTTAAAGAGAAATGCAGCAGTGCTCAGTTTTCACATTATGTGATTCATCAAGTTCCACATTGTCATAAATTTGAAATAATAGCAGAGGCTGTCTGTTTCTGAGATGTTTAAACACTACCTAACTGACATTTCTAGATGTCTTGGTTTTAAATATGGGCTAGATTAGAGAGATTTGTCTATCATGTAAAATTACTGCCATGTTCAGACAGCAAAATTATTATTCCACAACTGATATGTGCTGTTAACCAGGACGTTGTCATGAGGACCACCAAGAGAGTCACCCAGCATGTCAATCTGATGAATTAACTTAAATTTGAGGCATTGGAGCGTAATTGGGTGACACGTCAAGCAATGAGTTTTTTTTCCTGACAAGAGAAGCTCATACAATTCCAAATCCTCCAAAATCAAACCATTAAAAATTCTCAGATGGGCATGACAGACAGCATATCATTACCCAAAATCAATGCATTATGAGAGTGATGTTCCGCCAACTACAAATAAGAACACTGATTAATCAACACAAACATTTAATTGAATTAAGCTTATTAATTGCCAATGAATCATTTTCAAATTGCAAATGTGTTCAGTTAATCATCTGAGCAGTGAGGGAGAACTAGCTGGAGCTGCAACAGTAAATTGCCCAACATGTCACATCCCTGACACAGGTGCGCACCCAGGCATACCAGAAATTATTCACACACCCTTGGCTTGTAAAAACCTGGACCCACGTACTCAGGCATAGGGAATTTCACTGTAAACAATGTTTATTGTTGGAAATACTGTGAAAGTGTGATCAAGTCCAACAATGACCAATGACCATACATCAGCTTCACTGACAGGGTCAGATGTATTATGTCTATGCTAACTGGGAGAACATGACATACTGAGACTAATGTAATTGTAAACTAATACTATGTACTGTATGCTAAAATAAAACACTATGTTGTAATTTGAAGGTTATCCTTACTCTATCCCCATTCCCACACCCTTAAAAATCATATAAAAAGGGGCATGTATTATCATTATTACTACAATAATAAATTTTCACATGCATATTTTTTAAATACTGAAATTAAATATAAAATTTGTTCTACAAAAAGCTATAAAATAATTGCACTACAAAAGATTTAGATTTCAAATAAATGCTGTTCTTGAACTTTTTATTTCTTAAAAAAACCCTGCACAAAAAGTATCACGGTTTCCACAAAAATTTTAAAGGGGTCCTATTATGCTCTTTTACAATGTCTTGAATTTGTTTTGAATTATATTAATTCTAATATAATAGACTGTAAATAATACATATTTGATATGCCATAATACTGTTTTTACTGTATTTTGATTTATTAAATGCAGCCTTTGTGAGCATAAGAGACTTATGGTACATACAAAAAAAGTTAACTTAAAATACCATAAATACCATACCATAAAAACACCACAACTTTCTCAAGTATATTTATCTAAATTTGTCATTTAAAAATAGCTTAGTTGATATCCTATTTTTATATTTTGTATGCGCATTTTGCATTTGTAATGTTCACAATTAATCTATTGTAAATTGAATGGACTGCCACTATGAGCTATTTGTGGAAGTTTAACAGCACTTACGCATCTCTGTAATTGATGACAGTATCAACGATGGCATTCATCTGTTTCGTCAGTTTGGGTGGGTTTGGGGAAAGCTTCTCTGCCGGAGGACGTCCTCTTCTTTTCTTGGCCTTGTCTCCTTCCTCACGCCTCAGGTCTTTGTCCACGTGTCTCCTACGCTTGCGCCTCTTCAGCCGTATTTCCTCTTCGATTTCCTCCAGGTTGCCATCCTCTATAGCCTGCCAGAGGTCAAGTTCAACAGTAAGGGTCATGATGGGTATTTAATGATGTGAAGATACATTTTCAAGGGAAATTATGGCATGAAAGGTAAAGGTACAAAGATACAATTGTTAATTGGTAGACTATATTCACTGTGTACTGGCAATTTGCACTCAGATCTACGTGGTGATACAATCTACATTTCATCTGCCAAAGAAAATTTGGCCAGGCATGTACGCCATTTGGGACTGAAGTCTTTTCATCTAAATCTTCTAAATCAAGTGCTGAATCAAATACATGCCAAATAGAAAAATTCCATTGGTGTGATTCCACCAATGCAAATTTCACTGATTATGCTACTATGTATAACAGTTAATATTTGATTTTGACTAACTCCCCGAAGCCAGCCATCAAAGCCATGTTCATTAGCATAAACTACATCTAGAAGTAAAAGAAACTACTGACTACAGAGAAACTGACTATGGGCCCAAATTATAGAGCCATTTGGACTTTCATATGATTGAGATCAGTATTTGTACGTAACTGATCTTAATTAAATCCATCTGTCTGGCATCTCCTCTCCATCTTGCTCTTCCTTTTGTTACACAGATGGATATAGAGGGATTCTCTCATCTTTCAGTTTCCTCTGAACACACATTTGGCATGAATATTTACACAGAATGAGTCATTTGCCTTCAGTGAATGCACTGTACTGTATGGTTCATTGCATTTGTGCTATCGGGTTTGGTCTAACACCTGCCCCATTGTAAAGCAGAACTAAACAAGTGATCCTGCTGGGTTCGTCTGCACAGTGGGATTTTAAAACCTCAAAATAGGCACAAAAACTTGTAATTTCACTACCAAATGAGTGAGACTTCATCGAAACTAAGAACTATGCAGTGAATCCAACAACTTCCAGAGCAAAACACATATACACATATCTTTATTTTTGGCTAAGATTTTTACGATTTTCTCTTCTGAAAAAGCTCAAAAGTTGGTTAAAAAAAGTTGGTTATCGTAAAGCGGCAGGCTTGATCCTCAGTGCAAAGTCAATCAACACACCTGTTATGCAGCTGAGCCAGAGCCCTCACTTGAGCATAATACGAATGCACAGAGCCAGAAATGAACAATGAGCAAACAGACTTTCAGCTTTTGAAATCAAAACTCATATATGAAAACACATTAATGTGAGAGTTTCAGTGGTGCAGTTATGATTTTAATTCTCTACCAAGATGTTATGAAAGAGGGCCCAGGCCTATATCCTACCCAAAATAGCATGTTTTGAAAGAACACAAAATTAAATCAATAACTAAACTAATCTTGAGTTTGTATTTGTCATTGCAAGAAAATTCAGAAAGTTAATGTCCCGTTTTAACAAGCATATGCCTTCATCCACTTTCAAGTCAGTTAGATTTAAGGGGACATGTGATGGTCATTTTCCACAAGTTGGTATGACGCTTTGGGGTGTTCACGAAATGTCTGTAACATACTTTAGTAAATATTCTTGATTTGTAAAGTGATACAACAGCCTTTTCATCTTGTCGACAACCGCGACAGTCTCTTCCGTGGGGTTTGTCAACACAAGACACGTGAAAATATCCATATATCCATAGCTCAGAGGTAGTCTTATTCAAATAGCTTAGCTAGCTATCTACATAGCAACAGACAGCAGATTGACACAGCTCGCTGGATGACTGTTTCAGACTCAGACAGCTCATGGCAAACTGGCTGCATGTTTTCTTTCAGCTTTTCTGAGCTGGCAGACATGACAGAAACCTAACTAAATGCACAAAAAAAAAAAAGGTCTCATTTAAGTTTACTTCACATTTAACCCATTGTATCATACCATTCAAAATGTTGTGGTCTATACGTTTTTATTTTATATTATAATTTTGTTTTAATTCATACTTTTATTCAGCTAAACGTATTTATCTGATTGACTGAAAGTGACAATAAAGACATTTATAACATTATAAAAGATGTATATTTCAGATAAATGCTGTTCTTTTGAACTTTCTATTCATAGAAACATGGGAAAAAAATATTGCGGTTTCCACACACACAAAACAGTTTTCAACATTTATAATAATAAGAAATGTTTCTTGAGCATTAAATCAGCATATAAGAATGATTTCTAAAGGATCATGTGACACTGACGACTGGCGTAATGACAGCATTGCCATAAAAGGAATATATTTTGTAATATATTAAACATTTTGTAATATATTAGTATAGAAAACAGTTCTGATTATATTTAAACATTAAAAAAATCTTACTTCAAACTTCTGAGTGGAAGTGTACATAAATGTATGCTGTTCACGTTTATGTAATAAATAAAAAAAAAAAAAAAAAAAAAAAAAAACATTATGTATGCTTTTTTGCACCACATCAATTTTGTGCATTATCCATCATCAGGTCAGAGCAGGGGGTACACATCATCCTTTTAAAGGCTGTTTCCAGAGAACTCAAATGATGCATCCCGTGGCTGAGATCCTGGGTTCAAATGTTGGCTGTCTGCAGGGACGCCTCTGGCTGGGTTTTAGTAACACTGAGCCAATATTGATAACGTCTCGGTTACGTATGGTAACCCTCGTTCCCTGAAGGAGGGAACGGAGACGCCACGTCGGATGACCGACGAATATGGGATATCGCTTCGATAGACCAATCTACTTCGAGTGTAAACTAAACGAGCCAATGCACATTGGCATGCAATTATTGCATCCAGCTGCCGCTGATCACTGCGTGAGTATAAGAGGGCAGCAGGTGCAATGCATACCAGTTTTTCGCTGAGGAGCCGAGCCGGGAACCCGGCAGCTCAGCGGCGGTACAGCAACCATGGCGACGGGACGTGGCGTCTCCGTTCCCTCCTTCAGGGAACGAGGGTTACCATACGTAACCGAGACGTTCCCTTTCAGTCGGTCACTCTCGACGCCACGTCGGATGACCGACGAATATGGGATCCCTATCAAAGCGCCATGGGTGCTGCCCCTTCCAGTGCCCTGTGCGAGCCGCCTGCGCCCCTATTAGGTGTAGGCCAGGGCTCAGAACAAGTAGCTCCACTCACCATTGTCAAAGCACTACCTCACTGGGTGAGATTGGATAACACTGGGAAAACGTACCCGGTCCGCTTGGAGCCGGGACGCTGCGGAAGCCCCATCCTTCCCGAAGGAGGTCTCGGAGGCAAATACACATATAGCATCCGTTTAGGAGTATACGGAGAAATTTGAGGTGATTAAAACCCTCTTGGGAAGGCAGAAGTCTGCCGGGGAAACACGGGCTCTAAGGCTATACCGTGGACTATACACATACGAGTACCGCTTAGGTCTCAATATGGAGCCCAGCCTTCCATGGTTCTCACGGATTCATCATGAAGGCCTGGCGCCGGACGTTCCGCCGCGTCCAGCTGCCTAGGGTGATGGAGGAACTCAACAGGGTCTACAGTTCGGACACTCTGGAGCAGTTTTAGCAAGCCGACACTAACCGGGGCCTCTCAGTGCCACTACCCGTTTGAGGTGAGAACACAGGAGGATACCGGCTCTACACGAAGGCTATAGAACCTAGCGAACGTGTTAGGGGTCGCCCAGCCCGCAGCTCTACAAATATCTGTCAGCGAGGCGCCCCGAGCCAGCGCCCAGGAGGATGCAACACTTCTAGTTGAGTGAGCTCGAAGCCTGAACGGGCAGGGCACATCCTGAGCCTGATAAGCCAGGGTTATGGCATCCACAATCCAGTGGGCCATCCTCTGCTTAGAGACGGCATTCCCCTTCTGCCGGCCTCCGTAACAGACAAAGAGCTGGTCTGAGGTCCTGAAGCTTTGCGTCCGGTCCACGTAGCACCTTAATGCTCGAACAGGACAAAGCAAAGCCAGGGCTGGGTCTGCCTCCTCCAGGGGCAGCGCTCGCAGGTTCACCACTTGGTCTTTGAAGGGTGTAGTGGGAACCTTGGGCACGTAGCCAGGCCGGGGCCTCAGGATTACCTGGGAGTCAGCCGGCCCGAACTCTAGGCACGAATCGTTGACCGAAAATGCATGCAGGTCCCCTACCCTCTTGATGGAGGCCAGTGCAAGCAGGAGCACAGTTTTCAATGAAAGAAACTTTAGCTCAACTGAATGCAAAGGCTCGAATGGGCCCTGCTGTAGTGATTTAAGCACTAGAGACAGGTCCCAAGAGGGTATACAGGGGGGCCGGGATGGATTTAACCTCCTGGCCCCTCTAAGGAACCTGATGATGAGGTCATGCTTACCCAAAGACTTCCCATTCACAGGGTCATGGTACGCAGCAATAGCGGCAACCTGGACTTTGAGGGTGGAGGGAGACAGCCTTCGCTCCAACCCTTGCTGCAAAAAGGATAGCACGGCCGCAATCGGGCATCTTCGGGGGTCTTCTCGGCGAAAAGAACACCACTCAACGAACAGGTTCCACTTCAAGGCATAGGCGTGTTTCGTAGACTGTGCTCTTGCCGAAGTGATGGTGTTAACTACCTCTTGGGGTAGGTCACCTAGAACCTCCGCGTCCCGTCCAGGGACCAAACATGGAGTTTCCAAAGGTCTGGACGCGGGTGCCAAATGGTGCCCCGTCTCTGAGTCAGTAAATCCCTCCTCAGAGGAACCAGCCAAGGAGGGGCTGTCGAGAGGAGCACTAGTTCGGGGAACCAGGTCCGAGTAGGCCCATATGGCGCTACTATTAAGACTTGCTCCTCGTCCTCCTGGACTTTGCACAACGTCTGTGCGAGAAGGCTCACTGGGGGAAACGCATACTTGCGTAGGTCCCGCGGCCAGCTGTGTGCCAGTGCGTCCGTGCCGAGAGTTCCCTCGGTCAGGGAGTAGAAAGCCTGGCAGTGAGAGGTCTCTGGAGCAGCAAACAGGTCTACCTGAGCGGCTCTGAACCGCCTCCAAATCAGCTGGACCGTCAGGGGATGGAGTCGCCATTCTCCCGGGAGCATTGCTCAAGACAGCTCGTCGGCTGTACGACTGAGCAGGCCTGGAATGTGAACAGCACGAAGTGACCTCAGAACCTTCTGACTCCAAAGGAGGAGGTGGCGGGCGAGTTGCAAGATGCGACGAGAGCGCAGACCACCTTGGTGGTTGATGTACGCAACAGTCGCAGTGTTGTCCAATCGGACCAGCACAGGCTTGCCTCGTAAGAGACCTTTGAGACGGTTCAAGGCAAGGTGCGTTGCTAACAACTCTAGGCAATTGATGTGCCACTGCAGCTGCGGGCCCGTCCAAACCCCTGAGACTGCATGCCCGTTGTACGTGGCCCCCCCGGCGGTAGTGGAGGCATGCGTGTAAACCACAGCATGCCTGGAGATCTGCTCTAGGGGCACCCCTGCCCATAGGAATGCCAGATCTGACCACGGAGTGAGGGTTTGGCGACAGGCCGGTGTAACTTGGACCCGGTGAGTGCCGCGCTTCCACGCCCACCTCGGGACTCGGCCATAAAGTCAGTGCCGGAGCGGTCTCATATGTGATAGGCCGAGCGGTGTAAGTGCCGCTGTGGCCACCATATGCCCCAGGAGCCTCCGAAAGAGTTTCAGTGGGACCGCCGTCCTGCTCTTGGACGTATTCAAGCAGGCTAGCACCGACCGCGCACGTTCCTCTGTGAGGCGTGCTGTCTGTTCGACCGAATCCAACTCCATACCGAGAAAAGAGATCCTCTGCAATGGTGAGAGTTTGCTCTTTTCCCAGCTGACCTGAAGGCCCAACAGGCTCAGGTGCCGGAGCACCACATCCCTGTGCTCGCACAACTGATCTCGAGACTGTGCTAGTATCAGCCAATTGAGAATGCGAACACTCTGCTCTCTGAGAGGAACGAGAGCTGCCTCCGTGACTTCCGTGAAGACACAGGGAGACTGGGACAGCCGGAAGGGCAGGACCTTGTACTGATATGCTAGTCCTTCGAACGCAAGCCGCAGAAAAGGTCTGTGGCGCGGAAGTATGGACACATGAAAGTACACGTCCTTCAGGTCGATCGCTGCAAACCAATCTTGGGGACGGACGCACCTGAAAATGCGTTTCTGTGTCAACATTTTGAACTGTAGCCGATAGAGGGCCCGATTCAAAACTCGCAGATCCAAGACCGGTCGTAACCCACCGCTTTTCTTGGGTACAATGAGGTACGGGCTGTAAAGCCCCTTCCTCATATCGGCTGGAGGGACCGGCTCTATCGCGGCCTTCGCCAGTAGGACTGCGATCTCTTTCCGCAAGACAGGGGCATCGGACGCTTCCACTGTAGTGAAGCGGACACCGCAGAGCTTGGGGGGAAGCCGGGCGATCTGAATCGCATAGCCGAGGCTGATGGTTCGCAGAAGCCAGCGAGACGGGCTGGGTAGCGCTGACCAGGCGCCTAAGAACCGTACAAGCGGGACCAGCAGAACCACAGCCGTACCCGCAGTGGGGCAGCGAGGTGGAACACAGGGGCCCAACTCGGGCGGCTTGTGAGCAGGCCGGAGTGTGGTGCGAGTGTGGGGTGCAGGGCTCACCTGGTTCCACGGGTTGGCAGAGGGTGCGTGAGTAGGGCCTTTGTTGACGCTCTCGAACCGCCCGCAGCTGCCATCTGGCGAAGGAGGAGGATGAGTGAGGTCCGGTGCTTGGCCGTCCGCAACTCTCCATGCCCTCCTGGGACCCAGAGAGGGAGGAAACTACTCTCCTGTCGAGATTTCCAAATTCTCCGCCTGGCCCTCCTCCAGGGGAGGGAGAGGTGCCTACACCATCCCCCAGAAAGCAGCTACCTCTCTCTGGGTCACCCATCCCAGGGCCTCTTGCTCTTCTGCTTACCGTCAGGTTTGACGGGGGCCAGGACGGGAGGGGCAGCCTGCCTGTGCCCAGCTCAACGGCACCACTTGGAGGCTGCTGCAGATGCGACGCGTGAGCAGGGGCGGATGCAGGGGGCTGCCCTCGGCGACGAGCAGGCTGGGGCACTGCAGCCGGCGGGTGGGTGGAGATAGCAGCAGCTGCCCGCCGGGGCAGGATGTGTCGGATCGCCTCAGTCTGCTTCTGGGCAGCCGAGAATTGCTGGGCCAAAATCTCGACTGCGTCGCCGAAGAGGCCGGTCTGGGACACAGGGGCATTGAGAAACCGGACCTTGTCGGTGTCCCTCATGTCTGCCAGACCCAGCCACAGATGGCGCTCCTGGACCACTAATGTGGACATCGCACGACCCAACGAACTCGCGGTGACCTTCGTCGCTCGAAGCGCAAGGTCAGTGGCAGTTCGGAGCTCTTCCAGAAGCGCTGGATCGTGACCACCCTCGTGCAGGTCTTTCAGTGCCTTAGCCTTGTGCACCTGCAGTAACGCCATAGCGTGTAAGGCGGAAGCAGCTTCCCTGCAAGCCACATAGGCACTGCCGGTCAGACCAGACGAGTGCCTACAGGCCCGGGAAGGGAGCACCGGGTCTCCACGCCAGGAGGCGGCAGACTTAGGACACAATTGCATCGCTACCGCCCGCTCCACCGACGGGATTCCTGAATACCCCTTCGCTGCACCGCCCTCGAGGGTGGTGAGGGAGGAGGAGCCCACCGGCTGGTTTCTGGCAGTAAAAGGTGCCATCCACGACTTGGTGAGCTCGTCATGCACTTCCGGAAAGAAAGGCACTGGGGTGGGGCGCTGAGAACCAGCGCGCACCACCCCGAGAAACCAATCATCCAGCCGTGAGGGCTCGGGACGCGGTGGGGGATTCCACTCGAGCCCTACCCTCTCGGCGGCCCGGGAAAGCATAGCTGCCACTTCGGGATCCGAATCAGGCTTTGTCACCATCCCAGAGGACGGTAGCGCAACCGAACCGTGATCCGACAGCTCTCCCTCCGATGCTGAGATCGACATCTGGTCGGGGGGAGTCCCACAGGATACCGCTGGTACGCTCCTTGAAGAGGGCCCAGCGCGTTCCGTGGGTTGCTCCACTGGATCGGAGGTGCTAGAGGAGTGATGGTCCCCAGAGGGTTGGTTCCCTGCGGGGTTTGCCACCACTGTGATCCTCAAACCACTCGCGCTACTGCCGGAAGTGGTTCTCGTCTGTCGGCCGCCAGAACGAGCCCCAGATCGCGGCCGCGGCAACGGGACTCCGCCCCCCTGAAGGTAGCGGAGCCTGGTTTGCAGCTCCGAGATGGTCATATTCCCGCAGTGAGAACATGACTCATCCACGAAAGCCACCTCAGCGTGCTCGACGCCCAGACACGTGAGGCAGCGATCGTGACCATCACCCGGTGCCAGGTAACGACCGCACCCAGAAACGCACGGGTGAAACGGCATCCTTATAAGGACGATCCGTCGTCTTTACAAAGACGCACCCGTGAAGCTCTTTTAGAGAGAATTTGCTCTTTTAGGAAATGCTCTTTCAGTGCTGAGGCGCACAGGGGGGATGGCCGCTTGCAACACGACAGGGGTAGTGCAACCTGAAGTGTGCAAATCCACTCGACACAGGAACGACCGCCGCTGAAGCGCCGTCTCGCCAACACACGAAGCTTCCGAGAGCGTGCTGAACCCGTAGTTCACAGCAGACACAGTTGAGCAGAGCGATACTAACGCTCGGCTCCGAAGCGAAAAGCTGGTATGCATTGCACCTGCTGCCCTCTTATACTCACGCAGTGATCAGCGGCAGCTGGATGCAATAATTGCATGCCAATGTGCATTGGCTCGTTTAGTTTACACTCGAAGTAGATTGGTCTATCGAAGCGATATCCCATATTCGTCGGTCATCCGACGTGGCGTCGAGAGTGACCGACTGAAAGGGAACCTCTATTCCATCGCCTCAACCGTTGTCATGGTGAGGTCGCACCTGTGGGCACCAAACTAATCTGAGGGAAAAAAGAGCTCAGCAGCACCTGTGAAAGACTTCAGTGTCATCCACTGTGCGGCTATGATCTATGGCTTATCAAAACAATACAGAGAAATAATCCATTAGATCAAAAATAAGCTAAAACCATATTAATGTGAAAAAGCATTATAATTTAATGTAAATTATAAATATTCATATTTCAGCAGCCATAACACATGATCCTTCACACAATTCTTCAGAAATCATTTAGATATACTGATTTAGTGCTAAAGAAACATTTCATATTATTACCAATATTTAAAACAATCGTGCTGCTCAATATTTTTGAAACTACGATTCATTTAGTTTTTCAGGATTCTTGATGAATAGAAAGTAACATTTTTAAAGTCTTTACTGTCATTTTTGTTCAACTGAATGTGTTCTTGCTAAATAAAGTATTAATCTTTAAAAAAATATATATGGCAACTTAGGTATAAGTCAAAGGAGGTTGGGGTAACTAATAAAAAGGGTCCACCAGGCCTTGTGCGGTTTACATGGATCTCATCTTCCTTTTCTCTCTTCTATCTTTTTTTTCTTGGATTATCGAATGGTTGCTGTTCTGGAAGTATGACCATCTATCTCGTGTTTTCGTGACCACTTTGAACTGAACTGTTCCAAATCTTGCTGCTAAATGTTTTTTTTTAGACAGGGAAGTCTTTATATACTGTATATGAAGCTGAATATTGCACAATGCATCACATCAAACTCACTCAAAACGCTTAATGTTTCTAAAGTTTTTTGGTAGGCATAACGGTTCATGTTTTCCCTGTATGTGGGCAAGAACAAGACATAAAGAACAGTGAAATCGCCCGAAGCAACATGCACTTCTCCTTTGACTTGCCCACACTTGGTTACAGTGTCCCACAGGAGAAGGATTGCATGAGCTCCAATTTGTTTATTCCCATTAGCAGTTGCACCACAGTGTTTATTATCACAAAGTTATCTTTTCTAAAGTTTGTTGAGTCACTGGAGATGCCCACAAGATGTCTTAATCTTGCCTCAAGTGGCCAATTCACACTGAAAACGAATGACTTGGTTGTCAGTGTGAATGATCTCTCTTCAGCAGCTGAAGCAACATGGGAGACCGACCTCTCTTGAAACACACACACACATGTAACCCCATTTAGATGTTATATTGCACAACGCAAGAACAGATTTTAGGTTGAAGTCAGATGGAAAATGGCCTGAGTATTTATTTCCCCTAGACTGCCACGTATTCTCTCACACCTCACAACAGACTTCATTTCCCCAACACAGCTGACTGTTTGTCAAACTCTGTGCAGTCAAGCTACAAAATCAATTTGTTGAGTCATTGAGCTGTGTCGATGGGGAGATGCTCTGTCATAATTTCCTGTGTAAGAGCAATTTTGGAGAATGACTTCAAGCATAAGTTACAAAAGAAACCATTTTAGGTGTATGGAGACTATCATGCACTCACACTTTCATGGTGCATTTTACTAAAAAAAAAAAAAAAAAAAAAAAAAACCCAGTGAGGCACGAACTAAGATTACTTTCGAAGTCCAAATCGCCTGTCAAGCCGTGATAAAAGCAGGGTGGGTCAGAGAGCTTTAATCAGATTAAAAAGTGGTCTTTTTCCACCTCATAAAAACTCACAGACCCCATACTGTTGCTCTGAAAGATCTGATTTCCTTGTGTCAAACTTCCTTCCTCTTTCAGTACACTTTTACTCCTCAGTGGCTCTCTGTTTACCAGGAACTGGCTCCACATATAATTACCTCCCTTGCTGCTTTACACCTTCAGCCTCTGTGCTCAAATACAGTTTTGCTGTTGTTACCTTCCAGCCAAGCCCCACAGCAGACGGACCCTCACTGAAATACAACCGCAGTGCCCTATGGAACACTCATTATAGACCGGCACAATCCACTGGGTAGCTTTGAAATTGTTTAGGAGGACTGTGCAGAGACCGGTTTATGTAAGAAAATGACAGAGGAAAAAGCTTGTTAGAGAGGAGGACAGTCAATTTGTGTCTGGATGGAAAACTAGAAAATGAGCTATTTGGGTTTGGGGGTTTCAGTGTGATGCAGCTGGGTCAATTGATTGAGTTGAATTGTCACACAGAGAAGAGAGCTGTATTTGTTTTGGCTGTTGTGTTGTTAACGTCGTCTTATCAATCAATTTGTGGTGAAGATATGTTTTGAAATAACATTTCAACCCATTTCCAACCCACTTGATACTTTAGAATTACAGAATCTAACAAGACGCCAGCTCATTAAAAACTAGCAGAGGAAACGTGTGTAATGCTGTTATGTGGTGTTCAATCATTATAAGTAGTGATATTTTTTTGTTTCATAAGATGTACTTGTTAATTTTTCAAAAACTCAATTTCCTTTTTGTGATTTGATTTTGACTGGTTCTTTCTCCAGTGATATCAAACCTCCAAGAATAACCTATTTGATTTTAATAATCAAGTGTTGTAACCGGTCGCTCCATGATTCTCAACACACTGTGACTGAAGCTGTAACCTCAGTCAGCACATACTGACTCCACCCTGATTCTTACAGACCTGTAAACTGAAATTTGATTCATATTCAAACGATCAAATCATACAATGAAGCCAGTCCCTTGTGAAACTGATCACTATATACACACACACACACATATCTAGGCCCAGGCAAAATATCACTCCTATTGGTAACTGAGAGGGTTATCAAATTAATCAAAACTTTTAATAAATGAAAATGCAATGGAAAGGGGATTTTCAGATTTTTATAAATGATGGCTGTTCCAATCCTGCGGAAATCTGCTGAGCTTTAAGCAGATTACTGAAATGACAATGTAAATATTGCATAGCCCTGCTTATGACACTCACATTAATTAGATATTAATGGCTCTACAATTGTATGATCACTGTGAACACTTCATGAATTATGGCTTCTTGAGATCAAGTTAGTACTTTTCATCTTAAATTTTCTGAAGTTCGATCAGTACTAGTGAAAACTAAAATGATTAAAAATTTTATTCACTACTTAAATATTAAATGAAAAACTTGAAAAAAAATGAAAATGAAAATTTTAAATGTTGTTTTGGCAATTTACAGAATTCAATAAGTTGAATTACTAAAATTATATACCAAATCTAAAAAAAAAAACAAAAAAAAAAAACAAGCTAATTCAAAATATTAAATGGACACTATTATAGTGTATAAATAAAACTACAAAACTGGGCAGCACTAAACCTGAAGTGAAGTCACTTGACAAATTGAACGTGAAAATTTGGAAATATTCATAATGAGCAGTCATCACTGTGCATCTTCATTCAGCTTAAAAAAAGACCATTAGAAAGAGTGGAAGACTACCTGTTGCTACGGTAACAAGAGCTCTCAACATGTGGATGGTAGTATGTGTATGTCATGTGTCATTCTACATGTTTGTCATGGACTAAAATATAATGAACTAAATATAACGCAAACAGCATACCCTCAGCCACTGCTTTTCTGTCAGTGTGTCGCTGTAGTCGACATCTCTGCGGTGACGGGATCCACGGCCGAAAATCTTTTCCTCCTCCTCTTCACAGGTAAGCCGCTCCACCTCAGCATCATCCTTCAGGATCCATGATGGCAACTCATCCTCCTCCATTAGCCGCGGTTTACGCTTAGGGTTGCGTGCATCCTCTCGACGACGGTCTAAATCCATGCGCTAAAAGAGCCATTAATGGATTACGTAAGTTTGAAAGTAATGGATTACGTTTCCTGTTTCTAGCTGTAAATGGATTTTAAACGCACGACAACAATTACTGTAACTCACCATACAAGGGACTATCTGTGCAAGTAACACATTTTGTGTAATTTCAGTCTTACCATGAAAAACTCAAATTCGTCCTCATTTCGAGCAATCATTTGATTGAGGGTTTCATCATCTGGAACTTCATCTTCCTCCTGGAACCACAAACATATGCCAACAAAAATAATTAGGACACAATTAGGATTTTGCAAGTACCGATAACTAGCATTTTCATATATGGCAAAGTGGATTTTTAAATTAACCCTGTATGGGTGCCTTAGACATTTTGCTTGTTCGTATCATAATTGCGACATGACACCTAAGAACAACATGACACCTAAGAAATGCTTTGCTCTGTTCCTTAAATAATTCAGCTCAATTTTACTGCTAGTCTCCCAAAATTGCATGCCTTTCCCTTAGCCTTTGTCACAATCAAAATCAATAGAGAAACAGACTTTGGTCTCAGCTGAATTGCATTTTCTTATGGGTCAATGCGTAATTTATGTCAGCGATAAACTGTAATTTGATGAACAAACTGCAGTGACATTATAACAAGACAGGCAATGAATGATGTGCTGAGCCAAGGAAAAAAATCAATTAAACTACAAACGACCATTTTATTCTTTGCAATTGTGTACCAATATGTAATGCTTATATATAACAATGGTCACAATTTTTGAAGCAGTATATAGGTATAAAGGTTTTTTTTTGTTTTGTGGTTGTAGTGGGTAAATGTATAGCAACCTTCTATAATATGATGTTTTTAATAGCTTAGACTGTCATTTAAAGTTTAAACCAATAAAATAGAGGCAGAATCACAAAAATCATCACAGGGTACCTGCAGGTATCACCTCTTCCAATTTAAAACTTTATAATACCACTTTCAAAGCATTTTCAAATAGTTTTAAGACCTGCACATCACTTCCATCAGGTTCTATGGGAACACAAGAAATCAGATATATGAATTAAAAAAAAAGCTACCATTTTGACATTTCTGGCTTTAAATAAACTACTGTATAACAGGGTAAATGTTCACAGAGGTATATAGGTCACAATAGCAAGGAATGTTTTTGTTTTTTTTAAATATTGTCAGTGAAAGGAGGAAATAATATATATATATATATGAAGAGTTCAAATGCAAAAGCCTCTAAGTGCCGTATGAAATTCTAAAATGAGCATTTTTATCAGGCTCCTATAATAATGTTCAGTTATTTTACAAATAACTGGCATAGAAAAGGACCTATACATTACCATTAAAGCAAAATTGCTGAACCTTAACACAGGAGCCTGATAAAAATGCTAATTTTAAATGAAATGTTCAGAGGGCACTTTGCTTTTGCATCTGAACTCTTCATAAGCATAAGGATTATGGCGGTCAGAAGAGACAGTGATATTTGTCTGGAATTTAACACACACACAAACACATATGTGTATGTATACAGTGTTTTGTCAATACCACAGCATTGTTACACTGCTCCAGGATGTTGCCTTTTAGCCATGTTTCAAAGAAGAAAAAAAACACACAACAATCCCTTGTCTCACGCTGTGTAAACCGACTGAGTGGAATTAACTCCAGTTTATTTTCCAGAGAGCGAATATTTGAGAGCATGTGTGATGGAATCACTGGTCTAGCAGCCTAGCTTGTGTGCCTCCACGCTTGCCGCGTTTCTAACCCCTCTCACATCCCCGGTGTAGCCGTATTGTGCGGTTTGTAAAATACATTTTGAAAAGATACCCAAACATACTTCAACATGAGGATGAAAGACATTTTTGGGATTTTCTATCCATTTGATTCTTTTCATTTTGAATAGTTTTTAGGTTTGGTAACACCTTACAATCTCCACATTATTTAAAAATAAGAACCTTTCATCATTATACTACACAGATCTTTTATAAAAAAATAAAAAAATAAAAAAATAAATATATATATATATATATATATATATATATATATATATATATATATATATATATATATATATATATATATAAAAATTCAATAGGGGAAGAAACTTTGAGGCTGCATGCAATTCGATCAATGAAAACCCCTTCATAGAAGACAAGACTCGGCCAAGTTGAAATGCATCTAGTTGTTCAAGCCACATACATAAATTTTACTGCTCCCAAAGAGGCGTCAGAGTACAGAAGTTTGAAAGAGTGAGAATCACGGATGGAGAAACTGTGAAACTCGAACACTAATTGGCATGTGGGCTGATGAGAACATTCCAATCACTGCTTGGTATTTGCATCATCTCGTAAATGAACTGTTTTATTTGCATATTTATATTTGTAGAAATAGATAGGATTTATATCCATTCTGCAAAAACCAATTTATCTGGAAAAGTGTAACTTGAATGCACAATGCCAACTGGATATTAATGCTTTCATTCTGGGTAATAAAACAGTTAAAAAGGCACCTTTTGTTTTTGGCCCTTTTTCCAGTGATTTTCACCTCAGCGCATCACTAGATACAATTAGCTAGTCTAATTCATTCTGAGGGAAACTTTACTGCCATCTGTGCCTGTTAAAGTGACTCACCTCATTCTGTTCCTCGTGCTCCAGAATAGCCTGCAGGAAGGCTCTGCGCTCATGACTGGACGACTTCTGATCAAACATGCCTGCCTGAATGACTTTCTGATCAACGTTCAGTTTATACTTGGCCGCCGCTAAAATCTTCTCCTCCACACTGTTCACAGTACACAGACGCAATACGCGTACTTCGTTCTGCTGGCCGATACGATGGGCTCGATCCTGGGCCTGCAAGTCCTGGTGAATGAAACCGGAGTTGTGTGTGATTAACAGTTACAGCAATTATAATCAAAGTGAGTGAATGCTATTAGGAAAAGGCACAGTGCACTCTTTCTGACTTGTTGGTGTCAAATTGTCTTGTGCTTTATGTAGAGGCGGATGGAGGAGTAATTTTAACATTTTCTGCTGAAAATGCTTGGGGAAAAGTCTCAAAATATAAAAAATATATAAATTAATAATTTACATTTACATGATGCTTTTATGCAAAGCAACTTGCAGTGTATTCAAGCTATACATTCTTTTTTCCTCCAGTGTGTGTGTTCCCTGGGAATTGAACCCACAACCTTATGCGCTGCTAACACAATGTTCTACCACTGAGACACAGGAACATAATAAATAATATTATTTATTAATAAATAATAACCAATGTATACATACATTTTAAACTTTACTTTAAAATCTATACTTATCCGTGTTGTTTTGGAAAAACTATTTTTAACAGCCTTTTGCTTATTATATTGCATGTGGCTTTTGACTCATATTACCTGAGAGAAAACGTAATATTTCTACTTTTAAAAACTATTTTTTCTCCCAACATCCAGAACTATTAAAAACAGTAATATAATATGTGTAGAAGTCTGATCTAGAGATGACAGATCACTGCCAAACTTTTAACAAGCCATACGACCGTCTAGTTCCTCTCTAGTCTCAGCAGTGATTCACACAAACCTGGTGGGGGTTCCAGTCGCTGTCAAAGATCACAACGGTGTCTGCAGCTTGCAAGTTGAGGCCAAGACCTCCTGCCCTGGTGCTCAGCAGGAAGACGAAATACTGTGAGCCTTCTTCATTGAATTTCTTTAAAAGCATTGCACGATCCTCAGACTTCGTAGATCCTGGGGGACAGCAGCAAACGTGTGTTAATGAAAGAGAAAGGGCTGTCTATTAGTGTGATCACATTCATTTAAAAAAGTGGTGGGCTATCAATTGGAAATCTCTTTAGGAATTGAGTTCCTAAAGGGCAGGAAAATATTAAAGAAGGCATGCGCTGATTACTGACCATCCAGACGCAGATAGAGGAAGTTACGATAGGCAAAATAATCCTCCATGATGGTCATGAGGGTGGTCATCTGACAGAACAGAAGCACTCTGTGATTGGTGGCCTTCAGCTTGGGCAGGATGCGGTCCAGTAATTCAAACTTGCCAGAGGCGCGGTACAGGTCAGGGCTAGGTCACAAGAAACAAAGCATCTCTAAAATGTCAACACCTCCATCATGTTGCACCTAAACTGCCTGGATCATCTAGTGCAGGGGGCATGCTGTGTGTTTAATGACCCATATTTAACATGAATTAACACATTATCAATTGAATTAACACATCATCAATTTAATCAACACATCATCAATTTGATCCACACTCACCCGTTGATAATGCCATTTGGATATCCCAAGTGCTCAGCAAAAGATTCCTGAACAGATGCAAAGTAGACACGTTCAGTACATCTGATGCCGTACAAGTAGAAATATACCATGGTACTGTTAATTTCTTTATTTTGATTATTGACAAATGTTTTAAGGACCAACTCCATAACTATAGAGTAGTTTAAGGTCTTGAAGAAGATATTTTCATACAAAAATGTATCCATACAAAAAAAACTCAGTGAGGTCAAGTTTTTTTTTTGGATACTTTAAAATATCTTCATTGATGTTCCATAGAATCATAGAGATATACAATGACAGAACTTTTATTTTTGGGTGAACCTTTATGGCCACGTCCACATAAATCCCGATATATCTGACAACAGCGTTTTCATTTCGAAGGGCTCTCTGTCCACACAAGTGTTTTTGAGCATTTTCGAAAAGTTCAACTCATTCAGCTCATCCTCACTGACACATCTGAAAATGCCTAAGGCTATGTCCACACGAAGCCAGAGTGGTATACAAATGAACATGGAACAATACATTTATTAATCTGTGTTAATGTTAATTAATAAAAAGTATATCGTTCAGTTTGTTCAAGTTTTTGTTTCCATTACATGACATAGCGGTGTCTGACTAGGGGCGAGACGTGGGGTGATGATGTTATCGTTTCAGAAAATATACGGATTCGCTGTCCAGATACGCCGGATCTGTGTGGACGAAACATCTATAAGATATAAAATGTATGCATATACAGTGAAACGCGTCTATGTGTGGACAAGGCCTCAATCACATTGCTGCAAATTCAGAAAATGCCATAAAAGCTCACTGAGATGATACCAAGAGACCAGATATAATAAAGTTCTCTAACTTCACTCCTGGCACAACCATTCTATTACTGTAATTTTCAAATACCTTCATTTATTCAATTCACACTACAATGCAAAAATGGTGGTTTTAAACACATCCACTTCGACTTTTGCTGGACAAAACTCAGTGTGGACGATTGAGGCCAAAACAAAATTGATCCAGATTAATGTGGACATAGCCTTAAGGCGGTCGCACACCGGACGAGAAGCGCTGCATCGCGTCGCGCCACATGTAGGACAACTCGAGGTATCGCACACCGAAAGAGCATATTCTATATGCGCGAGCTCAATTTCGCAGCAAGATGGGAGAGATTTAACTTCATCTATTATTATTATTTTAAATATATGATTTTAATTGATAAAAGCTGAGTTTTGAACGTTAATTAATGAAAAGAATCTGTGTTATAATAAGTCTGTTATTGTTTTGTTGTATCTGTTGTCTAGGCAACTGTGCAGCCTGACTGAAAATGTAACCAAACACTTTGCAATTTTTTATTTCAATGAAACAAATGTACTGTATTTTAGTTTCAGTTTCAGTTTATAACATCTGGGTTTTTTAATATAAAACTATGCAGATGGCGCTCTGTGGCGCAGCAGAAATTTGAACAGCATTCTGAGTCGTAGCTGGGCGCCGGGGACAGACGCCGAATGGCGCCACCGGTGTGTGTACACTCATTGAGAATAATGTGTTCGAATTTTAAAGATGTGGCGCGGCGCGACGCGACGCTGCGCTTCTCGTCCGGTGTGCGACCCCCTTAAGTGTCATATATTTTAACTCATGTATTAGTGTACTGAGACACTGTTGCAATACCTCAATGTGCTGGAACATGTAGGGATGGTTACAGATCTTCTTCAGCTGCATTATGGTGTTCATTAAGGTCTTGGCTCCTCCTTTACCCTGTGGATGAAACACGTCAAGGTATAAATTACTGATGCTCTGCTCCAATCCCTACAGCAGTGTAAAAGTTGAGTTAACAGCCTCTCTTCATACCTTCTTGTCTTTCTCCGAGCCGTCAGTGAGCAGGATGCCTTTGCCCTGCATGTGCCTGTACAGAACCTTCTGGATGGCTGACATGTCACATTTGATGACATACTCAACCTGTGAAACAATCCATCAACATTAACTGAACCACATCACATAGAGACTTCACTCAAACATTGTTTTGAAGATGTGTTTGCAATTTTAGAGGAATTGGACAATTCTGTTCTTTTCTTCTTGTTTTTTTTTTTCTTCTTGTTTTATTTATATATTTTTTTTTGTTCATTTTTTTGTACATAAAGACAAATTTGGTTAAGTATTTCTTGTAAAAAAAAATAAAAAAAATACAAAAATACAAAAAAAACAAGTAAAGAATTTAATGAGAATAATTTATAGAGAATACAAAAATGTATTTCTTAAAATAAAAATACGGAGTACTACATCAGTAAAGATTTTAACTACCATCAGAAAATATTCTTACTGTTTAGCCCTCATTAGTGACTATATAGTACATTCTCTCTACAATGTATATCTAGTTTTCATAAACAAAGGCTAATAAAAGCTGTTTTAAGAAGGTGACAGAGTGGCTACTTACCTTCTCAGGTAACTGAGACTCCACCTCTTTCTTCAGTCTGCGCAGAAGGAAAGGACGTAACACCTTATGCAAGCGACGAATGATAAGGATGGTCTCTTCTTCATTCAGATCCACCTAACAAACATCAATGCAATCCATAACAGAGAGAAACCTCATTAAGCCACAGTGTAACGTATATGAAATAGCCAGGTAGGCATACTGTAAATCCACAAGGGTGAAATATAATTATATACCCTCTCTCCTGTCATTGCAAATGGAGCATTGAACCACTGCTCAAAGGTGCTGCAGCTTTTGAAGATGGTGGGCAACAGGAAGTTGAGCAGGGCCCAGAGCTCGGGTAGTTTGTTCTGCAGAGGGGTTCCAGTGAGTAACAGCCTCCTGGGAGCGACGTAGTGGGTGTTCAACACCTGTGTGAGCTTGCAGTGATGGTTCTTCATGCGGTGGCCCTCATCCACAATCATATATTTCCAGCGAATCTGGGAATTACGAAGGAATCAACAATTAGAGCATAAAGGAGCTGATTTTTCTGTAAAGGTGCTTTGCATTGGCAGATCATGGACTTAAGTCCCAGGGAATGAATCAATTCCCAAAATATACACTATTATTTAAAAGTTTGGGGTCTGTAAGATTATTTTTAGAAATAAATAAATACTTTTAGCATTACTTTTAACAAGCACTTAACTGATCAAAAGGGACAGTGACTGCACACAATATTTGTATTTGTGATAAATGCTGTTCTTTTGAACTTTCTAGTCATAAAAGGATCCTGAAAAAAGCATCACAGACCCCTCTTCAATATTAAGCAGAAAACACAGGGGTTTCAACACAAGAAATCTAGCAGCTAATCAGCATAGTGGAATGTTTATATGTGACACTGAAGACTGGAGTAATGGATGCTGAAAACTCAGCTTTGCCATCACAGGAATAAATTGCATTATAAAAAGACTTTTTTCAACAACATTAAAATATCTTACCAACCCCAAATTTCTGAACATAACTTTAGATTTAGAGTGCACTACTTTAGATAAAAGCAAGCGTGTGTGTTTTACCTTGGCGAGAATGTGCTTGTCTTTGATGATGTACTCGTAGGTGGTTATAAGGACATTAAACTTCCCACTGCGGAGCTGCGGCACAAAAGACCTCCGCATTGATGGTGTGCCCTTAGAAAGATTAACACAAAACCATTATTACCTCTGGATCTGATTATATTACTTCTATGCTTTATTACATCATCAAATTATATTGTCCACATTAACAAAACAGTGATCATAAAAAATCAATGACTACCTTGTAGGCAATTTTCACAATACTTGGTGCCCACTTGTCCAACTCATAAACCCAGTTAGACAAAGTCCTGTAAAAAAAAGAGGAATGAAAATCAATACTGTCATTTTTTATACTAGAGGCCACTGATATGGAATACATGTTTTACCGCTAAAATAAGGTCATATCTCATAATGATGGATCTGAGGTGGTTTGAGGACATATCTGGCACAAATAAATCACAATAACTTAAGCTAAAATAATGCTGACAGCCATTTTCACCGCGGCTTGAGACATCTCTGTCTCTGGGACATCAGTGCTAAAGCAGCCTAAATGCATGCTAGTGAGAAAATAAGACACCTCTATCTATACAAATAATGATACACATGTTCTACTATAAGAAAATCCACTTAATTCAATCTCCAACCAATCAACCATGCATGATCAATATGATGACTGTTTAGTCTCCATATGGCCATATACGCAACATCACGAATCACTATCATGAACCAGTATGGCATTTTCAGTCATTAGAGACTAATTGTAGTGTGTGTAACAGTGTTTAGCTTATTAATGAAGCCATTGTGTTGCAAATCCTCTTAGGCAGCTCACCCCATTACACCTCTTATCACATTATTCACAGCTTGTTTGCTGGACTTACGAGAGGGGTACGATGATGAGGTACGGCCCGTTGAGCCTCTTGAGCTCCATCAGATAAGTGATAAGTGCAATAGTCTGAATGGTCTTCCCCAGTCCCATCTCATCGGCCAGAATACCATTCAGGTTGTTGTTGTACAAAGACACCATCCATTCCAGACCCTGGATCTGAACAAAAAGACTTGCGTTATACAGTGTGTATATATAATATACAATCATCAGGTACAAACAATCAAGTAGACGCATGACACACAGATTCTGTTCATTGAACAACATGGGACAAAAGAACCAACTGGTGTTTCACGGGCACAGAGTGAGATCAAAGCATGAATCCTAGTGCCAACTTATTTCTTTCAAAGGATAAACAGTCTCCCTGAAGTTTTCTTTAAAACACCTCAGCAATCAGGCGCAGAAGAAAAGAAAATCAGAAGAGGCCTGTTTTCTCCCCTTGAAATCCATTCCTGCCCAAAGGGGATAACAGATTCAATACAAACCACTCAATTTTTGATATTTCCCCTCTGTGTGATTTAAACCTACACAGCTCTCTTCAGAGAAAATGGATTCAGAGTATAATGTATCTTAGGAGGTCTCTATTCAGAGTCTGGTTTAACTGTTGCTTTACCTGGTAATGTTTGAGAGTCCCATTGACCAGTAGGGTGGACTGTTTCTCCACCCTCTCTATGACCGCGTGGGCCACTCCATAGTAAGACTGGGAGCTGGTCTCTCCTGCCTGAACACTGTACTCATCATCCACATCCTGTTTAGCAGACCTACAACACAGGGTGCAAAATTAAATGGGACAGTTCACCCAAAAATGAAGAGTCTATCATAATTTACTCACCCTCATGATGTTCTAAACCCTAAAGAAACTCTTAAAAAACTGAAGCTGTTTAATATCCACTCATAATTTTTGCCCGTCCATTAATAGTTCAAGCACCAAAAATATTCACACAGCACAGCACCATATTTGATGTGCATCTAACATAACTATTTGAAGCATCAAAAAGTTTTGGTTGCGTGGACTTTAAAGGGATCAACAAAAATTATTAAAGAATATTAAAATAGCATTTGTGTTCTGAAGATAAAAAAAGGAAATCTAATGAGTGAAAAACGACATGAGTGGTGTACTTTCACTTTAACTTACTGTATTACTACACGGGCGAGCGGCAGCTGAATTGCGAATTTTATGAAAATTATTTATTTTTGTCTATTATACTTGCAACAAGTGAGGTAAAACCGAACATTTAGCTAAAATGTTTTGTCTAATATGTAAAAATAAATGATGAATAAAATGCTGATAAAATGCATAGAATGCAATTTAATATTGGATTTCTAGTGCTTCCTGAATTCATTCATGTAAAGGACTGAACTGGAAACAATCCATAGCGATTACTGGCAATGGAGACATGATCTACAACTCCACCAATGGGCCAGCTTGAAATGACACATGCCTTGTGGTTCTACAGAAAACACCAAAACAAAGCAGAAAATACATGCAGACTAGGAGATCAGAGGCTGTGCTGACAGGTAACAATACACAAGTAGGCTCAGTTTGTATTAAGACATGTCCATCAGCCTGATCCAATGACACAGTGCAGAAGGAAACTATGGATTTATGTTGTGAAACCTGATGTGTTGTTGTGTTGCTATCACCATTCAGTTCAAGGCTGAACGTGTTGTGCATTCAGACATTCTCTCCTGCACAGCAATGTGGTAATGGGTGGCTATTTCAGTTCCTTCATCTTCCTGAAAGCTTGAACCAGTCTGCCCATTCTCCTCCGACCTCTCTCGATGACAAGTACTTTTCTCCCACTGAACTGTCCACTCACTGGGTGCTTTTTAGTTTTCACACAACTCTGTTGTGTGTGAAAGTCCCAGGAGATCAGCAGTTCCCGAGACACTGTAACACCATCTGGCACCCACAATCACTTCACGGTCTAAGAGTAAATGTGTAGCTAACGAAGTGCCCATTGAGGGCATTTTAGAGGAAAACTTCAGCTTATTCAAAAAAATTCAGTCTAAGTGCTGCTGTCATTAAAGTAAAAGAGGGACATAGCAAATACTGAAATATATACTGTATTTTCATGTTTCGCTGAAATTGTTAAACTGATAATAAAAAAGTGCAAAGAAAATAAAAATCTATAAAATTGCAAAATAGAAGCATTTTCACAAGTGGTCTTTTGAACCCCACTGTTGTCTAGCATAGTGCAAACTCCAGCAGAGGCAGATGCTGACAGATGTATGAAAAAAAGAAGAACACCAAACAGCTATCAACACCCAAATCATGCTTTCTCACTTTTCCTGCACTCCAGCTCAACAGGGCATTTTTTGCTTTGAAGTAAGAACAGGCAACATACTCTATGATGTGCTTGGCTGCAGTTTCAGATACTTCATCACTGTTGGGATCAATGACTTTCTTTTCTTCTGATTCAGCTCTGGAGACCACATCTTCATCATCCTAAAAGGGAGTATAAGAGGATTATGCTCATTTAATGCACAGTGATTGCCCGACTTACACAATATAAGATCATACATTAAAACAAAATGGAGTTACTAAGGTAGATACTGAAAGGCTTCTGGGAGATGTTTTATGGATGCAGAGAAAAGGATAATAATGTGAGTTTCTGTACTTCTGTATGACTCACTCCACAACAAGGAGCCGTCGATGCTTAATGAGCAGAAATAAGAGGACACTCACCTCCTCTTCAAATTCCGAGCCGCTCTCTTCACTGTCTGACCGTGGAGCAACTTCATATCTGTTTTAAAGGGCATAATGCACTAGTAAACACTCGAAGCCTCGGAAGGATTTATTGACAACACAAGCTTAAAAAGATGCTTGTTATCAGAGCTTTTGCCCCTATAGTTAAATTAAAATATGCTAGGATATTTTAAAGGATACAAAGCTGTAGTCTCTGTTGGATAGGTCATTTTCATTTCAAGAAGACATATATATATATATATATATATATATATATATATATATATTAGGGGTGTAACGGTTCACAAAATTCACGGTTCGGTTCGATACGATTCACTGGTGTCTCGGTTCGGTTCGGTACGGTTCGGTACGTTTTAGATACAGCAAAAAGAAAAAAATTGGCAGATACATTTCCTTGATTTAAAAAAATATATATTTATTAAAACTAACAAAGTATGTTTTTTTACATTGAACAATGATGGAGCTATTCTTTACCCATCTTCTATGGTGTTTTCTTAGTAACATACTGTATAAAACAAAAACAGCTCCTTATAAAAAAAAAATGAAATTTTTATATTATTGTTGTAGTAGTTATGAACAAATACAAAGATGTAACTTTTTATATGGAACTCTATAACTCTTTATATTGAGTGTGTTTTTACTCAATTGGTTCTCTATAGGGCTTTTGTTTTTTGGCTCAAAGCAGGAATTACGGTCTGGCTGAAATGAGCTCGTGAAGGAATATTGTAACGGGGCTCAATTACATTAAGCATATTCTTAAAACCTGCGTTTTCCACTACAGAGCGCGCTCGCTCACTCAGTACGCGCGGCGCTGGACCCTGGGCTCAGCGTTGCCCTTCAGATACAACGCGATTTGTGCTGCACTATGCCAAGAGCAAAGTAGGTGGAGTTTTCAAAACTGCCCGTGCATACGTTCTATTTATAACAGTTCTTCTATCTAATAACATGCAGGCCTGTTAATTGTATCGTACTGCTCAGGAAATTCCGATACAGTACAGTACTAGTCCATTTTGATTTCCGTGCTTGCTCGGATGCCCCGATCGATTGGTAAAGTGCACCCAAACACCACACCTGTTGGTTATTGGAGGATCTTATATTTCTGGTCTGTTAAACGCATTGGCCATTTTGCAACGAGCCTTCAGCGCGTACTGAGTGAGCGAGCGCCTGACTGAGTAGCCTATATAACATATAAAGTTGGTGTTTTTTTTTCTTCGGGGTTGTCAGGGGCGTTGCCTGTTACGTCGTTTGGGTTATTGAGCTACCTTGTTGAACGCATATCATTATATTTCACAATTTTTTATTTATTTTGCAAATATAATTAATTAGTCCAACGAACCGTTCGGTACATAATGCGTACCGCGTACCGAACCGAAAGCCTCGTACCGAACGGTTCAATACGAATACGCGTATCGTTACACCCCTAATATATATATATATATATATATATATATATATATATATATATATATATATATATATAAAATTATTTCTTTTGCAATTAATATTAATGTAGTGAATATGTTTTTGCTAGGTTGACAGTTTTGTAGTATGTAATTTGAATTTTTTTGAATTTTAAAATGATATTTTATGTCCCGGTATTTTTTTATTTGGTGAGTAGCAGAATAGCATCTTCATTCAGTTACCAAAATTTCAGTGCATCCCTTTCCTTCAGTGCATTTCAGTTCTCATCACTCACTGCTGTAAACACATGGCTCACACAGCTTCACAGCTCAATGCGAGCGATAACCAAGAAATGTTTTCAATTTACAGACGCACAGAGGATGCGATGTAAAAACAGCTTACCCAGGGTTCATCTCGAGCCATGCCTCTAACTGACTGGACTTGGGGGCATCTGTCCCCTGTAGCACTTTCCCCGTCTCTGTCTGAATGACTTTGACTGGCAGCTCACTCATCTGACTGGTCTCATCTATGAGCTGCACGAATAAATAAACATGAATGCAAGCTTGCTGTGACAGACTGTGTTAGATTAGGTTGGACAGAGTGAGTTTACCAGAGGGACAAACATTGGTCAGTTATCAACATTCCTGCTTTCATATTCAAAGCAATTTACTTACCTCTCCATCAGGCCCGATGGCTCCCATTCCTTCAGCATCCCCAGCTTCCTTCTAAGGGTTAAACATGAAAGAAAGAAGTAAGCATTGAGTGTTTGACGATTGTAGACTTCACCGATTGAATTTGAGATTTATGCAAACCATAGTGAGATAAACTGTTAGCAACTGAACTAAATAAAGCATGTCTAAAGTACATGTATAGTTTACTATCAAACTTGAGCATGAGTGATGTTATGGTTTATTTTCCATAGTCTTGTCGCCTCACACCTTTTTCTTCTTTCTCTTCCTCTTTTTCTCCTTGGCAGCCTGAGCAGCCTTGTGCTCATACACAAGCTCAGTCAGGTTGGCCACGTATTCATCTGTCTGTTGAAGAAGGTAGGCCAGACGCTTGTCCTTCTTTTGATCAATTAGCTTCCTGTAACCTTCTTCATCCTCAGCCTTGGGAAAACAGATGGAGAGGCTGTGAGAATCTTTAAGGAACATCTCTTCTCTAAGAGCTTTAAAAGGATTCTGCTTTTGTCTCCTCCATATGTAAATGTTTAGTCAGTAAATATATAAAAGTTTTATATATGATCTTACCATCAGTCTCCTCATCCTCTCTTTCTCGATTCTTTCCGTCTCCTTCTTCTGCTCTCTCTCGGTGTTGGTGTGCCATGTGGCGATGGCTTTAGACAGCTTTTGGATTTTTCCAGAGATGGACCTGTGATATTCCTTGAAATCTTTAGCATGCTGCAGAATGCTGTTGAGATACTCCTACAACAAGACACAGACAACACAGAATGAATCAAAGAGCAAAGTCAAGAGTTTGGGGTCAGTAAGATTGAATGTTTTTAAATAAAGTCTCTTATGCTTACCAAGACTGTATTTACAGTATTTAATAAAAAAAAAAATAGATAATATTGTAATATATATATATTTATTTTTAATTTTTTTCAAACTCTGCCTTTATATATAGATTCATAAAACAAATAAACAATGTGCTGCAGTATCACACACAGTCAGGAAGAGCACGTTCCTGTGCTTTTAGTCTCTGTAGATGTTGATAAGACCCTATTTAAAAACGCATCTACATCAGTCAGTCAATATAACAGCACATGAATTGTGTATATGAGCATTTTTGCTGTGGGTGTTTGTCTAGTATTTTTGTCGGCATAGTGAGTTTGTTCATTCCATTGAATTATAGAAAATAAAAATAAATAAGAATTCAATTACATTAAACTTCGTACACTGATCATTCATTGATCACCTGGTGTTTCTGTCTGCGCTTCCTTTCCTGCTCGATCTTCTGCTGCTTCTCTAGTTTCTCGGTCATGCGTGCCTCTCTCAGCGTCTGTCTCTTGCTGCGCTTGTAGGCTTTGGAGTTCAGGGCCGTCTCTAGAGTTGTGTCTCGGCGCATGCAGGCAACGACATCTAGCCTCAGCTGAATAAGAAAAAAATCAATCATAGTCATCTGTAGCAAAATACATTACGCTAATGAGCTTCATCAAATGATAATCATATTCTGATGCATTTCACACACATTTTGTTTATAACTGTTGGTAAATACAGCAGAACAAGGCTGTGAATGGTGAGGAGACCGTATGCTATGAATACAACAAGGGCTCCCTCTAATGGTGAGTTCCACCGCACAGCGTAACACAAGGGTCACACATTTGGCAGTGCATAAGGTTACAGCTTTCACACTTCATGTGGTTGCAGTCTGAGTGTGTCCAAGGAGCCATGCATCTACAGCAGTGCGGCCATTGTTCCGCACCGAGTCTATATTTGCTGAATTAAAGTGACAGCACATTGTTCACTATAAAATTGAACATGGATTGACAAGAAAATGTTGTAATTACACCATAAATGCATATAATTAAAGTGTACTGTGCATCACAGGTAACACCTATGGCTTTATGGCTAGATTTAAAGCAAAGAAAATAGCACTTTTAGACAGAACCAAGGCAATAATAGATGGCACTCGTGGAGGTTGGAAAACAAAGTTCTTTATGAATCGTGGATTGCATTCTTATAAAGATTAAATGCAAAAGAAAAGCCAAGAAAGCTGTTTCTATCGGTGGTACGTTTTAATTTAGAATGTTAGTGATACCGTAAGAAAAGTAATTTAAATATTTTGTCATTTGCTTGAATAAAAACCTGAATAATGTGTCACGTATATTGTGTAAACGTGAATACGTTCAAAGATCGTATAACTGCAGTGTGTAAAAAGACAATCACAAAGCTGATAAAGCCATTTTAGCAACAATGTTAGGATTTGAATAAACGTTGGATTTCAAAAAGAAAAAATCCTGTGTTTGTGGCCACGGATGAGTAGCGGACTGCAAATGCCCGTGTGAAAGCACAATGAGTCCGTGCTGCTTCTGCAGCGCATATGAACCACACATGGACTGCATACGCACTGCAGACGGAGTATGTGTGTGAACCTGGCGTGAATAAAACATTCATATCAACTTTGGACAGCACAACAAGGCACATTATGTGAATAAGACAACGCTCAATGTAACCTGCATATCAAAAATAAGCATGTGCAATTTTTACTTGGCTCATTGTAAATGATTTCGTTTATTTTAAAGCAATGGCAATGAGTGATTTTCAATAGAAGTGTCTCTCAATTTATGACTGTAATAAATGACTGGAAATATGCTTTTATGAAAACTTTATAAATTATGTACACCAGTAAACATGAAAATAATTCATTATTAATTTCTTTTTGGTTAAATGATGCATAAAAGTGTCAATGGTTTTAAACACTTGTATACCGTTTTCAAGGAACGTTCCAATTCAGTTAATCTAAAAATGTCATGTGGTGTAACCATCAGTAAAAAGTAATAACATATTTTCTTGAATACACAATTAAAATAAGTTTAAAAAAAGATTTCTTTAACAAATTACATAAAAAATCATTTCATAAATATTATTAAGAGTTGCAACACATGACATTAATAAGCAGGGGAGAAGATTAAAGTTCAGTCTAAATAAATATTACTTGAGGTTTACTTTTCAACAATTATTTTTCATAAAAATTTTAATACAGAAATTATAAAACATGACCAACACTGAAAAGGTGTACTCACTTTTTTCATAAATAGAAAATACAACGTCTTAACCCCACCTGCCGCTGGAAGTTGAGCAGTCTTAAGGCCTTCAGCTCCACAGTAGCTTTAGTCCGCAGATCAGGTGGCAGTGACCCTGGCAGATTCTCCAGCTCCTGAATTCTGTGAGCAATCCTGGCCTGAAGACTTTAAACACAATTGAGAAATACATGTGTTGTTTTTTTTTATTATTATTATTTTTTTTAAGAACAAGAAAGTACGTTTTAAAAATTAAAGCAAAAACTGTCGATCAAGCACAGATCACAAGATTATTGCTGGAATAGAGATGGTAAACTTTTTAGGCAATAACAATTTTGAATAACTTCAGAATTCTCTATAAATCACTTGCAAGATCTGACCTTTCATTTGGTAAAAAACAGACGGTAATAAAAGTATGTCTTTGTGACCTCAGGGTACATCAAACAATCAACTTCTTGAGTTTCAGACAATGCAAGCCAGTGCAATCAACCAAGTTCTGAGGAACGTTCAGAAACCTCCTCATCCTCCTCTAATGAACATTCATTACAGCTCACAAGCACTCCCCCCTCCCCAATTAATAACAATAGTTCTGCTGATATTTTAGAGACAGAAGAGCACTGGAAGGTAGGTTGTTTTGTTTAAATCCATACCCAAATTTGAATGTCTCACCACCCAAAAGCTAGTCTGATTCCTTACAATGTAATGTTGTTCTGAACCACAGTTCGCAACATACTATACATCTTGAGTATCACAATAACTTCTTTCCCCATCACCTCTGCCAAGAAACAGTGCTTGAATATCATAGTTAATTACTGAGAATTTATTACATTTGTATTTCAGCTACAAAGCTAAAGGCAAAATATTCCAGCAAAGTAAATATAAGCAGTTAATTTTCGGGTTAGGTTCCCTTGGTATGCATCCACATTTGGAAGGCCTCTTGTATAATGTATAAACACTGAAGTCTGAAGACTTGCCCTTTTAATTGGAGAGTTAAAGTCAGGGGACAAACAAATTGTAAGTGCACCTCGGGAAACATTACAAATAAAAATAATTAAAAAAAATCATGACCTTCAGGACAGTGCAGATTTATTAGTGTAGATTCAGTTGAATACAATTATTCGTTACATACCGGTATTCCCTCTCTTGCAAGAGTTCGACAGGGTCCAGACCCTGAGGCTTCTGAATTGGAGTGATGCGATTCTGTTTCTGCTGAAGCTGGATGATGAGGGAGGGCTGGCCTGGTCCTGCTGGGGGCTGAGGTTGGGGTTGGGAGGTGAGGGAGGTGCTGGGCACAGCTTGTGTGCCAGTGGGGGCCAGCGGGGGGGCTGGAGAGGGTCTGCCGCTGGGAGCTGGGACCGACAACTTCTGTTGAGCACTGGGGGTCTCTGAGCCTTGACCTGAAAATGAAGGAGATGCTCTTTGTGAACATTTTGTGAGATTTATCAGAATGTCATGTCCGTCAAAGAAATGTCTCTGAATGCAAAAATAGAACGCATTAAGCTTTCAGTCATCCATAATGCTGTTGTCAATACAATCCACTGTAGCAGAAATGAGTCAAATCAGACAAATCAAAGAGTCTATCAGAGCTGTGTGCATTGAAACATGAGCTGATTTCCTCAGGAAGTCATAAATCAGTTCTAGTGCCACAAGAACCAAGCAAGATAACCAACCAACCAACTTGTTCACACAACAGCTTTCAACATTAACACCAATAGAACAATTATTAACAATTTTAATTCGAAGAAGAGATTGTCAAATTTATTGTTCGTGATTGGAATGCAACGCTGGACATCACATGTAAACCCAGGAGATCAAGTTAAATACTTGCATTGACTTCCCCCCCCCAGCCAGTGAAACCAGACAGAAATTCCTAAGGGGGAAGGGCTTTAAACCTTTGTCTTCACAGAAAAGTCCTTTGCCAGAGAATGGCAAAGAAACCCTTTTTATACATTATATATGGACCAGAATGAACTCAAAAAAAAGACTTATGAATGAATCATTCCATTGTTTAACTCCATATTCATTTACGTGTAACCCACACATTTGACTATCATGTATAATCACTTATTGTGTATGTCTTTTGATAACTATAGGATACCTAGTCATGTCTAGTATTGAAATAATCGCATTTTCTTGCTTGATATTGTCCTGACAATCATTTATTTGTAAAATATATCATAATCATGTTATAGGAATCATGTCCAAAATTAGACCCTGTGAGGCAAGAACCACATGCTTGGTAAGATAAACAAATGATTTATGATACCCAAGACTCAAGAACATATCTGATTGGTCAAGGCAACATTTGAGGGGTGGCCAACAGGAAGTTTTAAATACTTTGGACACGATGTAATTTTTTTTAGTCATGCCTTGCTTTTAGTCTGCTTTTAGTTCTAGTCTGCCTGCTGCTATTAGCCATGTCGGCTTTTAGTTCTAGCATTGCTCGTGCTATCAGTCATGCCTGCTCTTAGCTTGTAGCTTGTAGCTTTGCTACCTAGCTTTAGCTTGTAGCATCTAGCCATGCGGTAGTCATCATTGTTCTTTGAGCGCGGTTCCAGCGTGCCTGCCTGCTGCTACTATGAGAAGGAACACAACCTAGTCTCGTCAAACTTTATTTCTTTTCTTTTCCGTTTGAGAGTTTCGTGTTCTGAGTTAAGTTTTGTAACGTCCATTCAACTTCAACCAGCGAACACGACCCTGCACTTTCAGCCAACGCCCAACAACCACGGGCTTCCCAAGACGTCACTTCAGAGACTGAACTTCCAGCCAATCAACGACCTCGGGATAGCCCTTTCACCGAGGCTCCTTCTTCACAGGAGATGCAAGTAACTTTACCTCCAGACTGTGACCTTTACTGGTGTATCTAATATAATTTTAACCTCACTGAGGAACTCAATGCGAGGGCTAATTACGTGATTGATGGTTGTTCATGTCTATGCAATTTAACGTATTGCTGTAAACTTGGGATTCCATATTTCCATTCTCTTAAACTCATCTTTCCCTAACTTTCGACCTTCCTGCAACTTGTGTGAATGTGTGTGTGCGTGCGTTTATGTGTTAGATTAGTTTATATGTCTTAGATTTATCTAATAAAGCCTTATTCATATTGAAAAGAGAAGTATCTTGTGTTTTGTGCTTACAAGTTAATGTCTTAAACTGTCGATCTTGTTACTGTGCTAATTGATAGTGTTTCACTATAGTTTGGATATTAGTATCCAGCGCAGATTTGATGTTAAACGGCTCGTTCACTGAACCGCAGGCGCGTCTCCGTGAACAGCCGTGAAACAGTGATTCTGTTCAAATTCCCTTTAAAATCTTAAATGATTCCCTTTGAGCTAAATTGACCTGTTTCCCTTACATTTATTATGGTGGAGAATGATTGCGGGCAGTTTAACCTAAATTGTGAGCATAAACCAAGTTATTTAATCTTTGATTTTGCTAAAGGAATGACGGATGAAAAGCTTCCGAGACCTGAGTATGTGTGTGTGTTTGCGTGACGTAAGCAGCGCGCGCCCTCCCGCTTGAATGAAAGGAGCTAGAGGAGACTTTAACTCGAGTCCGTCTCCCCTTTGTTAACAGCAGTAAGTGAACTTAAAAGTAAACATCTGAGATCGTACAATAAGGTAGAAATTGAGCGTGTTCCTCATTTGTGTAATGCCTTGTTTTATAGCTGATTTGATTTCACTGCGTGTTCCAGTGTCTCAAACGCTATCTCAGTCACTGTTTGCTGAACGGAGCTAAACTGTTAGTGTTTCAAAAGGGATATAAATCGGTGAATAAAGAATAGTTTTGAGCGGGTTCCTCAATCTATTTATCAAAGTCCCCGTATTCATATTTCATATAGTTTGATTGCCAGTGCGTGTTCCACTGCCGAATCAAATTTGATATTCGACTCCCCTAAGTTAACGTTAAACATTAGAGAACAATGTTTGCCCATTTGTATCCGTTCACAAAGTGAATGCAATCTCGCGTAACACTGCGTGTGTCCGAGAGTAATTTGAATGGGAGTGTTTTAAAAGCTTGATCAAGTAAATTTTAACTGTGTACCAACAGCGAAGGAAAACTTTTATGTTTGTGTCCAGAAAAACTGGCACGGAGAATCAAATTGCTGAGATTGATATAATAACTACAGCAGGAAGCTGCTATTTGAATTAAGATAAATTTAACTCTATACAAACTGAGAGTTTAAGTGCCACATCGCAAAACCAACTGAAAGGCGGTGTTGTTATTTGTACAGTGTTGAAATGAGCCGACATTTCATGTAACATGCTTAACTGTATTTGCAACAATGCAACGATTCATGTGCTAATCCACTAGAATGTGTTTTGGTTGCCATAGTGACGACCGTGACCAGGAAGACTAACGTACTTCCGGAGCAACTCTGAACTGTGCACGCGCAGCGCACAAACTCTGCGGTGTCGCTAAGCTAACGAAACCATTGCATTTACATTGAAGTCTATACTAAAGCCACTAGCCTCAAAGGTTAGCCGTTAGCATTACCATCCAGTGGTAGAATAATGTGTGTTTGGGCAACGCTGACGTGATTTAACCATTTTAAACATCTTAACTAACACTTGTTAGTCTCTTTCTTTTTATCGCTCTGTTTTCTCACTAGACCACTTATTTTCATTTTACTAGAAAGGGAAATACTGACTCACAATTATTAATTGTCAAATTGAAATTTAATTGAAACATTAAATTTATTTTGAATCATTTAAAATTTCCCTCTCAGATCATTTCATATGATCTTTTATTTCTAGTATTCTCTTTTGGGTCTAATTATTTTAGGAATGAATAAGCCTTGAACTTTGGAAGTTAAAGTAAACTTATTCTTCCTAATTTATTTATTACCCATCGAAATATATGCTATTCAGACCTTTACTTATTTGAATGCGTTTTACCCCTCTTCCTGTTTTGGTTATACACTTAACCACTATTGTTTTACGTATTGATTTCCTCTTTTTAATTTCATTTTTGCATATTTTGCCCATTTATTAATTTTTTTAATTTTCCTATTTCTTACCATTTCTTTTGTGTATCCTAGCCTGGGAACGACAAACCTGAGCCCTAAAAGGAGACATTGTTATCCCTCACTACGAGTTCAAATAAATTAGAAAGACAACTCTCTTTCACTTAAAGTTTATTTTGTTTGATTAGTTGTGCAGCAACTAACACAACGCTCTCCTTGTAGTTGAGGTAACCGCTACTGAGACTTACCATCTCCGTCCTCTCTCTCCTTTACTTTCCTCTTCTCTTTTTACATTTGTAGGACATGTAAGAACCATCAATCAATTCTAAGTGAAGTAAATACACAATCGTGCCAAAGACGACGAATCATTCTTATGAATTTGATTGTAATCATCCTCTCATTTGTTCTTCCTAACCTCCCTACATTTGGAAACGCAATCCAAGTTTTAGCATCTCATCCAACGTTGAGATCAATTTAATAGAGATACGTGTTGAGCAACTGTCGCCCTCGCTGACTCCCTGGTGAGCGGTCCAACTGAAAGGTGTACGGTGTCAATCCTGTCAGACTAAGAAAAGAGATATCAGAATTATTATTGTATTCTTTTGTCCAAAGCAAGAAATATAATAATATTGTTTACGTTTTTGATAACATTTAATTGGAAAAAATAATTTTCCTCATTTGAAAAACAGAAATTTTGCTTGTCATTTGAATTTGTTTTTCACCTCTGTCTCTCTTTTCCTCTTCCTCATTAGAGTGACAAAGTCTTCGCATCTCTAGTCTACTTAGACACCCTGAGACCAACACAGTCATCACCACATTTCACTAGTGGTTCACAATCACTGATACAACACTTAGTTGTCCCACCACACATAGGCTTTTACTCCACACAGATCTGTGTCAGTCTCTCTTCTTCCCAGCGTGCCAACATGCCGCAGACTGCAGACCCCATTTCCCATGGGGAAGATGTGAACATTTGGCTGACAGGCATAACAGACAGCCTCACTCCAAAGACATTTGAACTGTTATTATTTTTAATAATAATCCTAATCCTGAGAAGATTCCTGACACAAGATTCAAGCCAGAACAACAACCACGAGGAGCTAGTCAAGATCACGAGCTCACTAAGCTATGCCTTCACAACCCAGCTGAAACTGAGCGACAAGCACATCACCCACCTTCAAGAGGAGCTGGCACGTGCTCAACATCGCATAGACAAGCTGGAAGTGAAAGTTCAAAATCAACTCAAAGCACCCAGCGAGAGGGAGCAGGATACAACAGAACAAGTTATGAAGCTCCTAGCAGCCCTGGCAGCAGCTCAGCTCGACCAGCAACATGCAACGTCTGCTCAGAAAGACCTGGTAAACAGACTCCAGTATGCTGAACAGCTACTAGAGAAAGCCAAGATAGACATCAGAAACAAGAACTCTGAAATCAGTGCTTTGAAAGACCACCTTGAAAGGTACAGAACTGAAATGGACAATCTGACCCAACAACTAGATGATACCAACGATGAGCTCTACATGGTCAGAAAAGAACTCCAAAATGCTTACAAGCACAAACTAGAGCCAAGAAAAGAGAAACATCTCTTAGCCTCATCACTGCTGAGCAGAGCAGAGTCCCACGTCCAAGAACTGGCATATGACGAAAGGAGCGAAGGGCCACAACCCAAAACCTCACCTGCCTTCGCCACACAACCCTTTCCTGCCAACGAAAGAAAACCTCCCGTCCAAGGCCTTGAAGCTGCACACGGGATGACAATCAAAGACCTCAACAAGCTGTCTGAAAACATCAGCAGGTTCAACCCGAACTCCACAGAGAGCCCCGACATCCAAGCTTACCTGCGAGATATCGAATTTCACCTGGAAGTGAGACCTCATGTGACTGACAGAGACTGGTTATACCTCCTTAGAGCTACGTCCAGTTCCGAGGTACGAAACTTTCTAGATCGACAGCCCAGTCAAACCAAGTCAAACTACCAGCGACTTCGTGAGGTCCTGATTAAAGAGTTTACAGACCCAGAGTCTGAACATGGACTGTTAACTGCCTTGGAAACCAAACAAGGTCGTCAAGAGACTCCACAAATTTACTACAACCGACTCCGACAATCCT